>NC_089792.1:20139788-20167288 GCF_040412425.1 Macrobrachium rosenbergii
TATGCTGATATGCGTTGCTGAGGTGGCAGCGGGTCACTTGCTGACTTTGACCGTGGATTAAACAGGTGGGGCAGGAGGGCTAAAAATTTCTGCCACATTTACAAGTAAATATTTTGTTCATTACTAAAGAGTCGAAGTATTTAATGTAGCATTGGCTTTTGAACTAAAGTACATCAGCAATTAGTATTCTTGCATTTTGAGACGAATAGTGAAGTCCTTTAAAGAGGCAACGCCTTAGATTTGAGAAGACTGCTATAAAGGCTTAGCAGAGGTATAGCAAGCTTTTATAGAATAAAAATTGCACATATATGTAAAAGAAATAAAAACACGGCCAGGGAAAACGTTTTAAGAACGTTAAATATTAAATAATAAAATCAGTGATTAAATAACTGCCAAATAGAGATTGATGGGATTCTGTCATTTGTAATATGGCGTCAACCATTTATTTCATTTCTTGATAAGGATTTAGTTACCCTTTCTCTGTTCTTCATTATATTTTTCACTCTTTCAAATTTCTGTCAGCTGTCTTTCATAGCCCATTCCTGAGTTTTTATTTTCCCAGGCTTTACGGATTTTATGGAGTGCAAAACTGTCATTAAAAGGTTTTAGTGACCTCGCTCAATTTCTGCCTGCATATTGCTGAACAGTTTTGCTACCACTACCCACTGCAAGTGCTCAGTATACGAATGAAAATCTCTCTCTCTCTCTCTGTAATACATATATATATATATATATATATATATATATATATATATATATATATATATATATATATATATATATATATATATATATATATATATATATGTATATATATATATATATATATGTATGTATGATTGCATTTGACACGTGTTTTCATGTATCAAACACTGTAAGAAATAAAATATTTTGTCAAATGTAATCATGTATAAATATGATTGCATTTATACATATGATTTTTATATATATCAAACACTGGGAAGAAATGAAATGTTTTTGTCTTTTCAGTGGTGCTTATATATATATATATATATATATATATATATATATATATATATATATATATATATATATGTGTGTGTGTGTGTGTGTGTGTGTGTGTGTGTGTATACTAGCTGACCAACCCGGCACTGCCTGGGAAATCTCTGAATGATTGCCTACTTGTAGGTGGGATGGGGAGGGAAGAGGGAAAGGGGAGGGAGAATATATATATATATATATATATATATATATATATATATATATATATATATATATATATATATATATTATATATAATGTGTGTGCATGTATGTAAAAATGAATTGTGCACTAATCAGCAGTTTCTTCTAGTGTGGTACCCTTGAATAAAAGAATGTTTGTTAATTGTGTTTCATTAATAATTATGAGCTTTACATTCATTACTCGAACTTGCATAATAACACTTCCTGAATGATTTCATAAGTGGAATTGGTGTAACTGACACTTACCTAACTATGTAGCATATGATGTTGGAAATTAAAATGAATGCATTCTAACTCATATAATAGTTAAGTGGGACTAAACTTTAGTAGAAATCTTGAAGATTTTCGTAAACTGGCCAAATACAAAAAAATTGTATTTTGAATATTCTTGATTGCATTGTCCATTGTATGATAGAAATTTCACCTATTCTGTCTTCCGAAAATTTACTAACATACGCTCGTTTGTTAATTTTTATTATAATCATGATCAGAATTATAAATTTTTAAAGCCTCTTCACATTTGCAGTCCTCAGTTTATTATATTACCATATAAAACTCAGATACCTTAGGACCTTTGTGGTTGTAGCTTGAAAAAGAGTCAGGAAAAAAATTTACTCAACTGACAGCAAACCCGAATTTACTAGGAACAACATTTTGTCACCGTATGGTGAAAGGTTTTTAGAGATTCTTAGGATTTTGAAGCTTTTCAACAAGAATATTTTGATGTCCAGGGTTCGGTAATAAAAATTCTCCCAATGAAGCTTCTGGCTGCATCTAAGAAATTCCTTGTAAAAACTGTGATAAAAAATATCAAACAAACTGCAAAACCACTTGCGCAACGAATAAAACAGCATCAGTATTCTGTAACAACTAGCCAAATATTGAATGCATTATGTGTACGTAACAGATTTACAGTAGATCATCCTAGTGACTGGAGTGAGCGATGGTCGGTAGTTCCGTGCAACGACAAAGCTAAAGGGAATGCCATTAAATCTTTTTTTAGCAAACCAGTTTTTAGTCTTGGACTGTTTAACATGATGCTTTTATAATTAAGAAAAAGTGTTGATAAATATATTAAAATGAATTAGCATTCAGTTTTATACAAATTTTTTTATGTTTCCCCTTTCCGTAGTTCTTAGCGTTAAGTATGTTATTCCAGTTTGTGACCGGATTATCTCTTTTTCTTATTACCCTTTGAGGATTAACCACACATAATGCGACAAATTTAGGAGAGCCAGGCCGTTTTCTTGGGTCATTACAGAGTAACCACTTCTTCCTCGTCCCTCAAGTCCTATACCCTTATAACAGAATCTCTTTTCCTTTGGGAGTACTCAAATGGGTACTTAAAATCATCGTGTAAATCCGAGTTTAACCTTCTGGCTTCACGTTTTCATGTTGTTTATACGAGTTACTGTGCTTTTGTACTGGAGTTTGTTCATAATGGATGCTTTTTATTTTATGTAGTTATTTAATTTCACTAAGAATTCAAAATATGTGAAAATACCAAGAAAAATGGATAACTACTAGACTTACAATATCTCAGTCAGATGTTCCTTTTTGTTTCTAAAACTGTTTATTTTAATATATTAGAGAAAAGTCTTTTTGTGTGTCATTCATTGGCATTTTCTTATTAATTTTCCTTTGCTGTCTTTAAACACAGCTTTTTCAAAACTTTATGAAATGATTCTTTGCTTTATGTAAATCCTATATTTTCCATAACTACTATGAAATCTTTTCAAAATCTTTCTAATGCAGAAATTTAGTTGTATTTCATAAAGATGTTTATCGAAGTGGTCTAAGTGTGTCGAAGGTTGATCAGTAGTAACGCTTTAAAATGGTTTGTTAAGGGAATTATCCTCACTTTCTTCGTGGGTTAAGCAGTTTAACCGTCCCATAAATGGCCTGCCTTAAGTTGATAGGAAAATTGGGAGGATTCTTCAAACCATATACCACGTTTCTAAGTTTATTATTTAAATTTTAATAGAAAATAATAATGACGATTTAAAAACGAAATAAATTTCAGCGAGAGAGAACATATATATCTTTTAATAAAGGTGAACATACGCATACACACTGACTCAAATCAACGGCCAGAGACTCCTTTTACCGTTCTTCTAAACAGTTTCATTCGTACCCCATCGATGCCGGAATAAATGTTAAGACGCTTAGCACTGATCTTCAGCCTATTATTTTCCTTTGGTACCCACTTATACCATGGTCAGACGTCTCATTGTTATAATAAAAGTATGGGCTGGGAAAAGGCCTGCTCACGTGAAGTTTTCTCAAGTATTGCTATGACTTTAAAACCGACATTAAGAATACATTTGGCCAAATATGTTTTCATTGGAAACTCAATTTTTCTCATAAAAACGGAGATGTGGCATAAATTTTGACCTGCGTTGCCACGTTTCCACCACATTTAGAAGGTCAGTGGTCACCTTACTGACTTAATCGTAAACGAACCGTCTGCTTATAGGACTATTGCACTTAAGCTGCCATTGTGATGGGACAGGTCCCGGGCAAAATAAAAGAAAAAACAAGGCGATTAACGTTAAGGGAAAGATTTAAATGGGTAAATAGATGAGGCTGGTGCTTTTTCTACCTGGCCACACCTTATCAACCTTAGTGTTGGACAGACTACAAAACCATGTGCATCTTCTTTGATGTTTTGAACATAATAAAAGATGTTTATATCAGTTGGTTGCCCTCGAGGAATGTTAAAATCATATTTTTGTTTTCCTAAAGGTTTATTTGTGCTTATTTTTTAGAATATATTTTTATTTGTTTTTGATGGGTTCAGCAAAGCCTGAAATTGTAAGTGCCACCTATGTAACGCGATTATATTGCAGGGTGCTTTGTTTATGCTTCTCCTGATTTATGTAACGTTTCGAAAATAAAAACTCTGGCATTTGACATTCGAAAAATGACAATTTATCAGGACGTGTAGGAATTGGATTGGTATACGTTAATTTATTATGAATGTATGGAGGCACGTCCAATATAATCTATATAATCCTATCAGCATTCATTTTCAGCTTTTTTTTTTTAAGGAAACAGCCATAGCTTGTCATTGAACGAGGATACAAAATTCTATTAAATGGTTTTAGAAAGTTATCTGATGGATTAGTTGATCAATACCAATGGATAGATTTAAAGTGACGGCAGTCAGATTGACCTATCCTTGTCAAGATATATATATGTATATATTATATATATATATATATATATATATATATATATATATATATATATATATATATATATATATGTATACAGATATATATATATATATATATATATATATATATATATATATATATATATATATATATATATATATATATATATATATATATATATATTTGTATATATATATATATATATATGTATGTATGTATATAATACCCATCGTCATTTCCATATATTCATTTGTTCTGCTGAAAAGTACTTTCCTTTTTTTTTTTTTTTTTGATGTATGGGATGACATCTGTTTGTATTCTCGTTACATTAATGCATATTGGTTGAGTGTCTTCAAGGGCTTTACCAATAGATTTCCTATTTTATATTTTTCATTTCTATGAAGGGCCAAATTTTCCCCACGAGATCACACTGCCGAGGAAAGTGATTTTCCAGCTGACTTCAGCGAGATTTCTCCTTGTAAAAAGTCTGATCGTTTTATAACGTTACTTTTTTTTCATAATGCTGGGAAAATATTTTTTTGCCTTCCGTGTCCATTTCCCTTTATTTGTACTCACAGTTATTGTTTTTAGCTCATTTCAGCATTATTCATTTGTTATTAAATGAGGGTATGAAGATTTTTTGTCAAGTCATTTAAGTATAGAAAACTTTCGGTCCTTTCGTTTTTTCTCATATCAGTTGAACGTTTTGAATTGTTGCACTGTCGGCTTAATATTTTAAAATATGATATCATTACCTCTCATGTTGATGTTTTTGGCCCTTTTAAATAAGGAATTTATGAAGTATTCTTAATTGCATTTCTACCAGTGACAGTCTTTTTTTCATATATTTTGTATGTATATGTATATATTATATATATATATATATATATATATATATATATATATATATATATATATATATATATATATATATATATATATATATATATATATATATACATATATACATACAATCATACATACATACATACATATATATATATACATACATATGTATATATGTATGTATGTATATATATGTGTATATATACTGTATATACATATACACACATACAAAATATATGAAAAAACTAATGACTGTCACTGCACCTTAAACGGAGAAGATACCGTTACTACCTTAAACAAGACTGTATGTGCAATTAAGAATACTTCATAAATTCCTTCTTTGAAAGGGCCGAAAACATCAACATGAGAGGTAATGATAATATATCTTAAAATATTAAGCCGACAGTGCAGCAATTCAGAACGTTCTACTGATATGAGAAAAAACGAAAGGACGCAAAGTTTTCTATACTTAAATGACTTGACAAAATATCTTTACACCCTCATTTAATAACAAATGAATAATGCTGAAGTGAGCTAAAAACAATAACTGTGATTACAATTAAAGGGAAATGGACACGGAAGGCTAAAAAAAAAAAAAAATCCCAGCATTATGAAGAAAAAAAAGCACGTAACGTTATAAAACGATCAGACTTTTTACAAGGAGAAGTCTCGCTGAAGTCAGCTAGAAAAGCTGGAAAATCACTTTCCTCGGCATACATACATATACACAGTCAGTGCTTGATAGACAGACAAACTGCGGATAAATAAGCCAACGATTTTTATTGTTATTAGGCAGTATAATACTGTGAAAGATTCATGTGATTACTGATTCATTGTAAGGTGATATTTCAATCATAAAACGAGAATTTTAACTTAGGTTTTTTTTATATTCGGATATGTGTTGTTTCAAGAAGCTTCTTTGGGAATTAACACTGCATCCTTTTCACATTCTTGTGCTGGTTGGAGACTTCCATTAGCTTGGTAGCAGCTTAATAGCAAAAAGTATAGAGTACATTGATCTTCATAAGTTAAAGATTTAATATTTTGTTTTACTAGGTTATCTGCCCATCGCGTGTAAATGTGTTCCAATATTAGAATACAGTCAAGCGATGAAGATTATCGCTACAGTGGGGATGGTTTGATGGAAAAACAGAGGAACTAGTGCTGAGTCTAGGATTACTTAATTGTTTCATATCCTTTTTCAGCCTGAAAGCTGATTATTTTTATTGCTTTATTTTCACGACAAGAAATAAAAAAAGTTTTTTTTTTTAATCTTTCCACGTATTTAGATTAAAAAGTAATCATCTTTTTTTTTGTCTGGATGGAGGAACCGATTATTACCTTCACTGAGTCTGTAGTCACTTAATTCCCTGGGGTTAAATGCTGCTCGGTAACAGTAAACTTTACCTTTTATTATGATGTACAAAAGTAGGAAAGTTACGATGATGTGAGTATCTCGCTGCGGGATTTTACAGAGATTAGTTCCTCGATGCTGTATCACCCACTCTCCTGCTTCCTTTTTTTTCCGTGCTTTATACATTATTTACATTTCTATAGATTTTAAGACGATCTTATGAAGGAAAACCAAATGATATTCGAGGGTCAGTAATTCTTGTGTTCAGGTGACTAACTAATAAACATTCTCTGCTTTTATTTATCCATGATTCCTTGTTTTTGAACGAAAAATTAAGAATATTACAGTTCAGCTACTTCATCGAGAATATATTTCAGGTCTTTCTCTTGCCATGAAACTAAAGCAATAAAAATAACGGGATAGGTAAGTTTGCATCTTGTACTTGCTAAAGATGATGTCTTTTCTTCTCAAGTGGGGATATTGCGGCTTCACATGTTGGTTTTAACGTTTCTGATTTAAGAGAAAAAAAAATCTTTTGAATATGCAAGATACCCTAGCAGTTATTAAAAAAAATCGTAAAAATGTACAACCATATTTTAGTATACTGTAGCATTCTTGGTATTTCCACATACTGTAAAGCAGTCAGAAGTTCTCTTAAACCCGCAGTTTTCAAAGTTCCCTCAAAGTTCCTCATATTTTCAGCTTTGTTTTTTCACTCTCTAGAACTCTCTTCAGTGTTGTGCAGGTTTTCTGAAAGTTATACTGTAGTAATACTTTATTGAAGTTGTGCAGTCAGTAACGATAATACCTCCTTCAAGCCATAGAAAGCTTCTCCATTTTGTTGGCTCAAAACCGCAACCCTGATAAAGTTTTGCATAATGTAAGAAAAATCAAGCAAGCTACATGATTAACTTACCTGCTTTAAATAATCTGTCATAACGGTTTTTATGACAATTTTCATAGTATCCAAGTGTTTTTTCATTTATATGCCCACATTTCACTATGATAAATATCGCTATACTCCAAATCACACAGAGAATGCTTTTACTCCAATTAAAAACTCGTTTATTATAATGTAACAATTAAGGTACGAAAAAGTAATATACTGTAGTGTACATTGCACACTCATATAACAGTGAAAATATACGAATAAAGTACGGATTACTGCACTGGTATACGTAGTCCGTATGAAGAAAAACGAGAAGCACTTTAAGTGTTGTACCTTTCTCTTTTTTCCGAAGGATAACAAGTTTCATTTGTTTCAAGAAGTTCCATACTTCATTTGTCACAAGAAATGACACTTCATTTGTCACAAGAGTGTTCATAGTGCCTTTTCCTGTGGGAATGACATACATCATTTATTAGAGAAACGACATACAGCCTGATGAAGTGGCATGCTTCATTGCTCTGAGTATATGTCATACTGCATGTCGGTAAAGTATCACCTTTGGGTTTTTAAAGAAATGGCAACTAGGATGTGTTGATAGTACACCTCTTTATTGTTGTTTGTCCATCTGAAGTAAGAAATGATGTGGCTACTACAATTAACAGAGCTGCAGCGTATCAGTAAGCAGCGAAGGCTGTGGGTTGGGCGACAACCCTAATATTGGCAAAACATTTTCAGTCAGCGGATTTCGGTAAAACTTCCTTCTTTATGAAACACTGTGTTTTAGTAACAGTGCACGCATTGATTCCGAGTAGGTGACAATAATTTATTTCCTTAGACTTCAACCATTCTTTTTCGTAGCAATTTAAAATATACCTTATTCTGTCAGAAAGTCAGTGGCTGTTTACTGGGCCAATGAGATTAAAGAAACGATGTTAATATCTGGAGTCAAAGAAACGACCATCAGCAGTTAGTATTCAAAAGATCATTTGGAAGATTTCTTAGTATATTTCCAGAAAGAACTTGTGTCATTGCTTTTTGTGGTTTCGCCATCAGTTAGTGCGTGTTCCAAGTTTTGAAGAGTCAGCTGCCTGGTCCAGTTGGGATTCTACAGTGTTACAGTATCTATGTTCAGAGGTCTTTCATTCCATTTAGTGCAACCTCTGCGGTGTGACCTCTGCAACAATCTCAGTAAAAATGTCGTGGATCTTGTTGCTCAATGTTTACAAAAGGTCGTAAGGCCACCTTAAAGTAACATCCTCATTTTCCGTCATTTTCCCTCTTTGTAATTTCAGTTCCTATTTATATATGTATGCATTAATTGCCAATTTTTTATTTTTATCGTTTTTGTGCATGGAGATTTATACTTAGAGGATTGCTGAACACTTTAACAACAAGGGCACTTTTTTATTATTTTTGTATTTTTAATCGTGAGGATAATGATTTTCTGAGAGATAATTATTGTAAATGAGTAAATTTTTCACAAATATACCGATATGATGTAAGCAGAATGAAAACCGAGTCTAATTTGTAGTTTATATAACGTCCCATTACAATATCAAAGAGGACGACGCCGGAAATATTTGCTTTTCGATGACTAATGATACTGTATAATGCCTCCATTATGTATTATCTCCGTTTGATAGAGGCCTCCTCACTGAATATGTTAATGCAAATTATGCCGAAGGATTACCGCCTTCTTCCCCTCGTCTCTTTATCATCCTTGTCTTCGTTGATCACCATCCTCATTTGCTTCTCATCCTCGTGGGAGGGTGTCTTAAGAGGTGAAGCATGTAATAACCCTAAAGGATTTCTGATCAGTCGATTCTAGAGGGAAGCTGCCGGAAATTCATTCTCCCTCTCTCGCTCTCGGCTGCTTTTATTAGTACCAAAGTATCCGTTGATTAAAAGAGACGTGGTAGCCTGAAACTCTCTCTCTCTCTCTCTCTCTCTCTCTCTCTCTCTCTCTCTCAACTATTGACATATATCCTCTAAGGTAAGGCGAGATGTCATAATTATATTAATATTTTCCCTTATATCTAAGTCGTGCTGTTTTTCCATTAGTATCTATTCTGGTCCAGGTCATTGTAAGAATGCGATATATATATATATATATATATATATATATATATATATATATATATATATATATATATATATATATATATATATATATATATATATATATATATATATATATATATATATATATATATATGTATACAATATATATATACATACATACATTCATTCATACACATACACATACATATATATGCAATGAATAACAATATCTTTAATGATATAACAGGACAATATTTAATTATCATATTCATTATTCAAAGAGTGAATCAAAGATATACCACATTTGTAGAATCACAACTTTAGGCATTACATACTTTGCATATAGCTTTGGCTTACTTGTTGAATTTATTTATTTATGAGACTGCATTGCACTGGGGTTCGCGGTTTCCTTTTTATTTACTAGTGTTTATTTTGGACACTTACTGTAATTGAAGCTTTGCTACTTGAAATATTATATAGAATAACTCTGTTGATTTTATTACAAAAGTTCTGCGGCCATGCAAGAGTACTGGACGGTGAAAGCTTTAATTTAGGTGAAATAAAGTATTGCGAGAAACAGCGTAAAAGAGAGATGAAAAATTCGGTTCGAAAGTGTCGGATTTTGGGAAAAGCGTGAAGACGACATAGATATATGAATTCGCTGCAGGTGAAAGTCTCTGTCTTTGTTCAAATTCACCACCGCAGATATTCTTTCGGTTGAATTAAGACAGTTTTCCGGGCCCATTCTTCGTCGGCGATTAATGGGGCCGGAAGAAGGAGATCGTCCTCCACACATCTGGCCATTTTTTATCATGAATATTAATGCCGTCATGAGTCTGGGGTCTCAGCTGTCACGCTTCGGACTTCAGAGGAGGAGGAGGACGAGATGCCTTAATTCGCAGTTTTTCTCTTGCTGACTTTTTTGGGGGGTTGCTTTTGCGATAATCTATGTTTCTTTTCCCACAAGCTCAAAGCGTTTTTTTTTCACATTTGCTCTAATTTTTTACTAGGCTCTGAAACTTTGCTGTATGGAGAGAATTCCATTGTTTTTTGATTTCGTAATAATTACTGTGTCTGCTGTATTACGAAATCTGTTTTGTCCAATCCATCCTGTGAAGTAGTAGCGATATATTCTCTAAAATTCGTCGTAAATAATCTGAAGAAGATTCAAAGAATGGCAGATTATATTTCAAATTATGTGTGAGTAGGATGTGAGTTGCTATTAGAGTGAAAACCATGGATTTATCCCTTATAAAAAGAACGTGTTTGAAAACCCTCCTAAAAAGGAGGAGAATCCCATAGAAATATAAGTAAAAATCTAGAGTAGCTGCGTAGGGCAGGGCGTATTGTGACCATTTCCTGCGGCTTATGTAAACTCTAAATGCTTGTGGGTCAGAAATGTAAAATCCTCAAGGCACTGAAATATTGCTGAGAAGGTTCCAGTATGAGATAGTCTAGCGGCCATTCTGGAAAATGCGCTGAGTAACTGAGTTGTCTGCACCCTTCACACCCTGACATTGTTTTTCTGTGAGCCACAAGATTAATGTTTTGGGGGTGGTCACATCCTACCTGTGTGCAGGGTATGAGAAAGGCCTTGATGTTAAGGTACCAGTTAGTTTGCTTACATATTTTTTATCGGCACCAGGCTTACAATTGGACTAATTTATGAAATATGAGCACTAAATTAAGTTTTGGTTTTTGCTATCAATTGAAACCCCGTGGTTTAGCCATTTTATTAGTGCAAATTATATGGATGTAATCATAATCATCGCAAATCCATGATTTTTTTAATGACTACATTTTACAGTGGCTTTATATCCAGTTCAGAACCATTATATAATAGGTAATATGCATTTCGTTTCAAGGTATGTTCGTGTTCAAGTTTAATGCACAATTTTTGTTTATATATTACAGCATTATGGATAAGAGTGTTCAGAGACCGCACATCTTCGCTAAGGTCCACACAAACTAAGGTCCATCACAGACAAAAGAATTTGACAGCGAATGGTTAATTGCAAAGGATCGCACAAATGTTCAAGATGGACGACATTTAATCTGAATCTTTCCATCGAAGACTATCTTCCAAATGTAATTCGTCAGTTGCTGTTTTTTACATATGCTAATTCGGCCAAGGAAAAGGTCTGCTCTGATAAAGCACTCTTTAGTAATGTCAAACAAATGATGCTGTGTTTGGATAGGTTTGAAAATGTCACAGTCCATTTTAACCAGTAAGTTAGAAAGGGAATGTTTGAATACAGGAACTGTAGTTACAGACCCCTTTTTATAACTGATTGGACAGTTCTTGCAACAGGAGAAGAGGGGTCTCTCGCAGCCAGCCAGCATGCATAACTTGGGACCAAAAATGAGTAAGTAGCTTAAGATTGTTTATTTCATACCATATCATTGAGTAAGAATCCCACAAAGAACTTAAGTTGCTTGAAGATGAACACACACACACACACACACACACACACACACACACACACACACACACACAAAATCCTGTATTCCAAAATTAGAAGGAACCATTGAGCATCATTAGTGTCAAATTGTTCTATGCAATAGCTGCGTGGACAGAGTTGATAAGTGATCGGGCACTTTGTAATTATTTTTCATGTAGTAATTACAGGATTCATTACTTGATATTTGCATATAATTTAAGGGTGCCAGTTTTGCCATCAAACATGTACGTGACAACTTCAGTCTGGTGATCACGGATCCTGCATCAGAATTCATTGCTGAAACGTGCAAAGTTTCTGTGGCTGGCATATAACGAAATGATTCCACAGTTTTCAGATGATTTCAGATGTTTTGTGAAGTAGTGAGATTAGCAGATATTGCGAAGAAACCTGGAATGTTAACAGTCATTGCATTTTCTACTTATCAAAAATAAGGAAAAGACAAGAATAAACGAGGATCTGAACGAGCGATTGCTTAAATCCCAGTTATGTTCAGGTCTTTTGGTGTTCTTGTTAAATTAGTTATTAATAGCAGTCAGGATTTTTACGAGACATGATAAGTATCTGATCTGTATGTCAGCGAAAGAATGTGCGATGTAGAGAGAGATCAAACAGATGGGTGTGAAGGATATTCTACAAATTCAAATCCAGATTTATGTCCAGGTTTCAAGCAGATTTTTTTTTTTTCGTTATTTACTTTTTATAGCTTTTTTCTTTTTTGGTTTTTAAATTTGACTCTATTTCCCACCTGAATTTCCACCTTATACGTTTCCTGCTTCGTTTTACTTTCGCTCATGACCTGGGCGGTGTAATTTAAAATGTACATTCTTTTAGTAACTGCCTGCCAAGTCTGCTTTGTATAATCTTATTTGTGCCATGGAATTTTCCTGAACATTTTACTTAGTTTGTAACTGTTAAAGGAAAACGTAGCAGCTAATAAATCTGAAAATTTTCTATCAACATCTTGTTCGCTTTCCAATCTTTTGTTCGATGCCTAGCTGTATATATCCAGGATCACTGGTTTTCACACAATCTCTTTAGAACCTTCCTTAGGATATGCTGTAGCTAGAAATTTGTGACATCACTCCCCATTAAACTTTTATGCCTTGCGCTCTCTCTCTCTCTCTCTCTCTCTCTCTCTCTCTCTCTCTCTCTCTCTCTCTCTCTCTCTCTCTCTCGTTGAATTATTGGACGAAACAAAATGAAATAATTATTTAGTAAAATCACTGAGTGTCAGGAAAAGCTTGACAGAAAAGTATTTTCCAAACATTTTGCTTTGTTCTCCTCACCTTACAGTACTCTCGAATAATAGGAAAAGTGAAAACGACTGAGGAAGAACAAAAATAAGAAAACTTTATGTTGAGTCAAGTTGTTGGCAACAGTGTTGTGCTGTAAAAATACAGTAGTTTTTGAAGATCTGTTGTGACACATCTAGATGGTCCTCAGGACACTACTTTTTAAAGTAGAGTGCCGAGCCGGATCCTACTTTTTAAAGTAGAGTGACGAGGACCCTCTAAATGTGTCACACTAGAGCTTTGAAAACTTTTACTTCTACTCTAACGATGTATGGGGTACAAATCTGGTTAAAACATATGTCTTATGTTATGAATTATAGTGGCAGAGTTTGGAAGTGCACAATAACTTGTCATTGCCACACTGAAGCTCACATTTAAACCGCCTAACAATAAAGTTGACAGAGTAATTACGTTTAGTGCAATAAACCTTCTTGGACATGAACATCGAGAGGTTTTGCAGTTACATGTCTATATAGATTGACTTTAGGAACTATTTGAGACTGAGCACACAGTCGATGAGGATTGCAATAGGGCTAGGAATGTACTGGAAGATTATTTAACAAGGCGTAAACAACTATTTTTGTTTGAAAATTGGCGTTTTTCAAATAACTGGATTCAAGAATTGCTGTTAAAGATCTATATATAGTACAGTAGCTTATCTAAATTTATTGTATATATATAATATACATATATATATATATATGTATATATGTGTATATATATTATATATATATACATATATATATATATATATATATATATATATATATATATATATATATATATATATATATATATATATATATATATATGTGTGTGTGTCTTTTCTTATCAAACTCACCAGTCTTCACAGTATTTTCTCGAATAACAATTCCATTCAGCATTGTGACTGTGCTACAAAAGTTCCATCTGCAGTCCATGGAGGATTGGTTCAAATATTGATTTTGATTTCAGAAATCCCTCAAAAAAAGACGCTCGGCGGAAACCGTGGATATCGGGTGAAAGCTGGGACACAATAAAGAGTAGATAAAAGCAAAAGTTAATTGCAGAGGAATTTCAGAGAGGAGGTGAAAAACGTAAGGTATAACGTTATTCCCGAAGGGTACACCGCAGACGTTTCTGACTTTACTTGAGAAATGCAACGAGAATACATAATGTAAAATTGGGAATATGCAAGGCTTTAGAAGACTGATGGTAAAAGTTAATCATATATTCAGAGCCGCTTAAGAATCAGTAGTTGTCAATGAAACTCATTATTAAAAAATACTAATTGTACCATGAGTCTTGAAATGGAGAGAAAAATCCACAGTTATGTATATGTACATATATTTAAAGATAGATCTGTACAGAAAGCTTTCGGGATTCTGTTCGATTCCCTTTTCAATCTCATTGAAAAGGGTCAATCGAACAGTTTCCTGAAAGCTTTCTGTACAGATTTATCTTTAAATATATGTACATATACATAATTATGGATTTGTTTCTCCAAACTTATTATTATTATTATTATTATTATTATTATTATTATTATTATTATTATTATTATTATTATTATTATTATTATTATTGTTGTTATTATTATTATGCAATTTAGGTTTTCGGGAAAAGCAGAGACTCCAATCGAGTCGAAAATATCTCGATATGATCTTACCTCGTAATGATTCGATATGACTTATTCTGGACTTTACTGTAAGAGGAGCTTAATATGCCAATAAACATACAGATATCTTTGCATGTAAATATTATTTATTATTAATATTAGTGAAAACCTGCAAGATTCCCAGATGAAAATCACCTAGGGCAACGCGGGGAGCCCATATCGGGTTAAAAAGTATATCACTCCGATAACGCTGTGACGGTTCCAACGATTTTTTTTTATGTATTGAGGACTGAAACTATAGAAGAATTTTAACAGTGATGTAGTGGTATGGAAAATATAATATTTGATACATACAAAGCAAGAAAACTGTAATGTTGTGTAGTATGATCCATAGATTAGATTGCTCATATAAAAAAACGATAAAAAGAGAAGTAAGAGAGGTTACAATCGAGATGAAATCCAGATGAAAGTAATGAATAATTACCATTGTAGAAATAGTTTAGCCTTATGCCAACTTTCCTCCCTCTGCCTAGAAGATATATATGGGCACAATAGGTTAAAACGGACAGCTTTTATATGTAAAGTAAAATCCTTAGCACTTAGTACTAAACAGTTAGTCTTCCACCAAAATTTATGTTGAAAAACTTTTTACGTCCATTTTTCACTTGTCAGTGTAATTCTTGGTGATCAGTGATATTTTTTTATTTACAATGTAGAAGAATTTTTGTTTTAGCTTCAATTAAACTGTTATCATTATTTTAACATTAGACACAAATTAATTCACTCATTTATTTTAAATCATCTCCTAGTATGTTAAATCTGTAAGTTTTATATGTAATTTAGACTCATTTATTGTAAACATGTGTATAGTCATAACAGTTATTCACAATATTTGTCTTTGGTTTACATTTGGCTACAGTTTCACTATAGTGTGCATGTGCAAGATAAATTAATTGGCAATCACCGTGAAGTTTTAATTACTTTCCATTTGATTGTTTAGGGTTATATTACTCAGTGCTAATATATTCCTCCAAAGCATTTCGTCCAATAAGAATAGTAATAATAATAAAAATAGTGACAAACAGCCTTCATCTTTTCATTATTACGTGAATCTATGTCACATTGACGTGATCTTCGTAGTTTGAATGTCAAGCCAACGAAAACCCCCATAACTTCTCTGTTTCATCTCGTGCTTTGGATACGATCACTGCTTTAATAATTAAATCCAAAACGAGGAATATATAAGTACCTCTAACCATTCTAACTCACCATTGCTTAATGGGTGAAGAGTTCGAATTCCACCACGTAGGTGTAATCGTTTACAGTAACCTCACCCCAACTTAACTGGCGAAGGTTCTAATCCCTTTCGAGTTGATCGAGACTTATCATGAATTTCCTGCTCTGAATCAACTGGAGCAGAGATAGAGATACTGAGAACTAAAGAATTCTGTATTGTTATTTTATTATACTTCAGTAGATCTGCAAAGGACAAGTCTTTTTGTCTCGTGCTATATTATTATTATTATTATTATTATTATTATTATTATTATTATTATTATTATTATTATTATTATTATATACCATTCCTCTTTGAGTATCCGGTTGTAATTAATGTCCATTTGATAATATACTTTTGTTTGTTAATATAAATGCTTTTCATGCGAATTGTTTTCAGTTTAATATTTGGATCTATCACAGTCATCCTATTAGACTGGGTGTTTTTTTTTTTTATAGTTTGGGGTTCCGGGTTGCATCCTGCCTCCTGAGGAGTCCATCACTTTTCTCACTATGTGCGCTGTTTCTAGTAGCACACTCTTCTGCATGAGTCCTGGAGCTATTTCGGCATCTAGTTTTTCCAAATTCCTTTTCAGGGTTCTTGGGACCGTGCCTAGTGTTAATATAATTATGGGTACAACTTCCACTGGCATATCCCATATCCTTCTTATTTCGATTTTCAGGTCTTGATACTTATCAATTTTTTTTTCTTTCTTTCTCATCTACTCTGGTGTCCCATGGTATTGCGACATCAGTGAGTGATACTTTCTTCTTGATTTTGTCAATCAACGTCACGTCTGGTCTATTGGCACGTATCACCCTATCTGTTCTGATACCATAGTCCCAGGGGATCTTTGCCTGATCGTTTTCTGTCATTCCCTCAAGTTGGTGTTCGTACTACTTATTACTGCAAGCTAGTTGGTGTTTCTTGCACAGGCTCCAGTGGAGGGCTTTTGCTACTGAATCGTGCCCCTTTTTGTACTGGTTCTGTGCAAGCGCCGGACATTGGCTTGCTATGTGGTTTATGGTCTTGTCTTTCATATTGCACTTCCTGCATATGGGTGAGTTATTTCCATTATCGTTCCATGAACATATTGCTTAGGGCCTGATCTTGAACATATTCTGGTTGTTTCCTCTTCTTGAGTTCTCCTCTGTAGCCATTGCCATGTTTCATCCCTGGAATCTGTCTGTCTTTGCTCTTGGATGCTGGTTCTCTGTTCTGTTTTTCATTCTTCTGTCTCTGTATATTTCAGGTCTTCGTGTTTTATCAGTTTTTCCCATGGTCCATGCTTCACTGGTTTTCAGTTCAGCCTTTGTCCAGTCCTCCACTACTCCCTGCGCTGTATCTGTATAATCTGGCTGTGCTCATGTGTTTATGGCTTTCCTCAGGTTTCTGGTCGTTGAGTTTTGACTTGAGTATCCACTCAAGTCTCTGCGCTGTATCTGATTCTTTCCTGATCGTTTCCTTCATCTGTTGGTGTTTTATATGAGTTTGACTTTATTCCTGCAGGTATTTTTCCCGATCTTGTCTCATCTATGGTGTTTGATATCTATCCCTTTCTTCCCAGGTAGCTGTATCCCTTCAGTCCTTGTTACTTTTCCCAGTTTATTATTACTTCATTATTATTATTATTTATTATTATTATTATTATTATTATTATTATTATTATTATTATTATTATTATTATTATTATTATTATTATTATTATTCAGGGTTCCACATTCATCCTATATACGTAATTGCTCATTTATTCTCATTGTAAACGTTTAGTGATACTTATTTACGCCTCCATGGTGGAATTTTACATGAGTTTCTTTATTTACAAATTCATATTGGTGGAAGTTTTTATTTTCTGCGTTGTGTTACCAAAGTAATTATTACAAAGT
This sequence comes from Macrobrachium rosenbergii, assembly GCF_040412425.1. Taxonomy (NCBI): domain Eukaryota; kingdom Metazoa; phylum Arthropoda; class Malacostraca; order Decapoda; family Palaemonidae; genus Macrobrachium; species Macrobrachium rosenbergii. The sequence goes on from NC_089792.1 coordinate 20,157,836, forward strand.
ATATAAACGCGTTATCTTTGCCATCATCGACGTAATATTATTATCCTTCTCATTTCCAGATTGGAAGGTTTCAGGTCCTGTTTTCAAGAATAGAGTATAACTATATTAAGTTGACATTTAGTTCGATCATCCATATTTTTTTCTTCTTGAACCTTGGAGCTTTATTGTAGTTGTTGAATTATTTTGATTTACGGTTAAGCAGTTTTGTACTTCTTCATGTTGCTTGTAATAAACTCGCAATGATTATCCCAAGTTTAAGTGAGGTTATAACGAACGAGCTTCAATTTTAGTGGCTTTTATTTTCGGATGTTTGTTCATGTTATTTATTTATTTGTGCGTCTTTCTTGATATGACATATATGATTAGATTTTCTTTTATATATTTCTCATTATTCCTCCGTTTCTCGTTTTGTGTAAAAGAGCAACAAGTGCCCTGGGATTTTCTGTGCTAACGTTTTTACTTTAATCAATAGTAAGTTAGATTTTAACGTTTCAGTTTTTTAAGAGAAGAGTCTTGGAAAATTAATTGCTCTGAATATTACAAATGTTTGTGTTTGACGTATGTTTGGGACTTCTTTTGATGGTCCAGATGGACAAAATGTTGTATAGAATGAAGGGATGATCACTTATTGCAGGGTAGGCTATTCCTTGATGGATATCACAAGGCTAAAAGTGGCATGAGAGATCCAGATAGTCCCTGATTAAGACAGTGTTCAGTGAAACCTAATGGTTAGCTGGGAGCTAGAACGGAATATCTGGCTGGAGTTCGTTGAGGAGAGTGTACTGCCTCCAGCGACAGGTTTTGATTGTTTCCCTTTGGATCGCCTTGTAATGTACATTTGCGCTTCACAGTTATTTATGAAAACCCATTGCGAAATTGTCAACTGTTTGTTTCATAGTTAGGTTTAGGTTGTTCATAGGGTAATTATTATTAATAAGCTGGAAAATGTTAAATACGCGCATTTTGGACTATATCAACGTGTAAAGTGCCCACATAACTGAATGATGAAAGAATATATTAGGAAAATAGTTAGATAAATCTTAGAGAGAGAGAGAGAGAGAGAGAGAGAGAGAGAGAGAGATGAGAGAGATGAGACCTGAGAGAGAGATTAGATGATGATTTTGATAATTGATCTGAGCAAAACTGTTTTCGTGTTAGTTATGTTAAAAGTGATTTTTTAGATCATGAAAGCGCATTTTGAGCGTAAAGAACTGTTTTCGTTACATGAAAAATAAGATAACTGTACAACCTCATACATAAAACATCCAGGAAAAAGTAAAACATAGAACTAGTAATAGCGGAGCATAATAACACGAAATGAGATCAAATAAAAGAAACTCTGTACATCACTTTGATGTACACAATATTACTGTTCACTTAAACGATACTTCTTAGAAAATGCTGGTCAGACTTTCAGTTGAAGCCTTCGGCTCACAACGGCTTCCATCCGAAAAGAAAATTACCCCTTCATTGGTGAAAGTGACTACTTTTGAGGAGAGAAGTGGCCTTCTTTTGAGCGACTGATGGCTTTTGCAAACCGGAGATGGGGAATCTGTAAGATTCCTTGAGGCAGTTGACATTGATGATCTCTATTAGGTGCATTGCCCCGGAGAAATTACTGGGTTAATAGTTTTCATTGGATAGCTTTGATTTTTTTATCATTCTGTCATTTTTCATCGTCACTTTTTCGTGTTATGGAAATTCTTTGCTTTACGAAAGCAAGATTGTACGCGTGCAAGATTTTATTCCAGCAGTCTTATTTTCGCTTGTAATGCAGCGTTATATAATTTTTTTAGTGCTAATTCAGTGCTTTGTCACTGTGAATGATGTCCAGTTAACAGCCTTAAAATCAGGAATTACTATCCGTTTCAAACTAATTATTTGATCGAAATGGTACTTTGACAAAGTATACAAGACACCTCCCGCTAATTTTTGGTAATATAGTGCATTGTCAAATGGTGTTAGTTAAGGCGTTTACTCTTGGCTTTCAAAGGCAAAGTCGCATGAGTCAGCAGGACTGTCCTACGTAATCGAACGTCCGCTATCCTCCATAGACAGGAGATGGGGAGGCCAAGAAAGTGGGTTGAGGGAGGGATGAGGAGGGGAAGGAAGAGGGAGGGACGAGATGGGGATAAAGGACGTTCGGATGGATAGTTTGGCGATGCTTGGAAACACCTTATAAGTCAAGAGTAAACGCCTTCACTAAACCATTTGAAAATGCACTATATTACCTTGAAAATGCACTATATTACCAAAAATTAGCGGGAGGTGTCTTGTACACTTTGTCAAAGTACCATTTGTCAAATACTTAGTTTGAAAGACATTTGAAAAAACAATGATTAGTTTGAAAGATATACCTTTTTCAGAGTTAAATGTTCTTTTTGTAGAGAAATATGAAGAGTCTGAGGTTTATTTCGAGGTTCCGTTAGTAAATATTTCAATGCATGTAACTTTTTTTTTGACGGTTTTTTCGTTGTAGAGTATGAAGAAGAATGTTGAAGAAACGTGTAATGAACAGTTGTTGATAGTTTTCTTTACAATTTATCCTACTAGCCTAATGTATGCAGTGTTTCTCACATTCTTTTATGCTGCTCACTAACAGAATTTCTCTTTTGTCAAGAATTGCGATTTTTAGTTTCTGCGTATGTGTTGTATAGTGCTCCGAGACTCATTAAGACTTCGTGTTTTTGACGTTTTACTGCAGTGTGGACGCCCTCTTATACTGCCAGTTAGATGAGACTTTCGGTAGTAATTTAAAAAAAAAATTATAACGTACTCTTTCGTTACATGTTGTCTATAAGAATTAAATAGATAGTTCATGTAAGTAGAAATTTTATGCAAGATGGCTGATATCCCAATACAGCGTCATTACGAAAGCGGGATAGCTTTTTTCAGTAACGTAAAGGGTTGTATGCAGAACGCTATCGACTATTAACAGGTGACCTTATTGTTGATGCATGTATGGTGTTGGGTACACATTTAAAATCCCTCAGCGTTTCAAAGTATGGTCTACGTTTGGTTAAAAAAAAGTAAAATAAATAGGGCGTCCACGAGTTTGAAATGTCACGTACCATTTGTTTTCCCATTTTCTGATGTTTCTGGGTCTTTCTGTGAGCATTGAACAATGCTTCGCCAACTTTACAGCACACATTGCCTTTTTTTTCCTTGGCCATAACATACATATATTTCAATTGTCGTGGAAAAGAAATTTCAGGTTTGTTATATTTCTAGTATATCTCGCTACTATTTAGAACAGAGGATTTTTTTATCCCCTTAGTATGTGGACGAAAGCTGACCAAAGGAGCCAAGCAAACATAAAATTCTGTCAGAAATATAATTTTTTTAAGTTTTCGATTAATCGAATAAAATTTGGCCCAGGATCGATCTTTATCAACAGGAGGGCAGATTTTTTTGTCGATTATTTTGTCAAAATATACCGATGGCAACCAGTTTATGTGACTCGAAATTTCCACATATGCTGAGAGGATGTTCGAGAAATGTATTGATAGTGACCACTTCATATATATTCGGATAAACAATTTTGTGAAACTGAAATTCATCCACTGAGAAACTCTTTCTGTGAACGAAAAAAAAGAGTAGGACATTCTCTCTCTCTCTCTCTCTCTCTCTCTCTCTCTCTCTCTCTCTCTGTGAACCCCCATATTGAGGAGAACGGAGAAACGGGAACATTCCATTGTCATTTCTTTTAATGATCCACATTTTGTTCCTCCTCCTCCTCCTCCTCCCTCCTCCCTCCTCCTCCTCCTCCTTTTTGCAGTTGAAAGGAATTTTTCTCCTTTGAAGGCTTCAGACCTTTTGTTCTGCCATTGAATCCTTATTGTGTCATATATTAGGATGCGAGAATTTTGTCGCTTTCTGTTGTTATTTTTTCCACTGTTTTTTGCGTGTGTAGATTTACAGTATGTTGTTTGCTTGTAATGTGTCTGTCTAATGCAGATTTCGTGTATTTAATTTTCATTTCATTTATTTACCTTTGTTATTTATTTTGGTTTCTTTTGCTTAGCGTTTGTGAATAATTTGATATTTTTCTTTTGTATTGGTCATTAACTAAAATTTCTAATTTCGTACCCTCTTCAGTATGTCAGTAATTCAAATATAAAATTTTTTATTTTTAAACCTGTGCATATATTGTATATATTCGTCTGATTTCGTGATTTTGTTTCTCATGTATACAAGTATTAAATCATTTATATAATGCTCAGTCATATATTATGCTGTGATTTATAATATACTGCCTGGAAGCAACTGGTATGCAACCGTCGAATTTTCAGGTTACGAAACGAACTGAAAAGCAGATTCCTTCTGAAAAAACGATGATAGTTTCAATGTGTACGGCGCAACTGCTGTGGAATATGTTCATGAGCGGAAATGCAACCACTTGGGTAATCCGAAGTAAACTTGGTACCTTAATTTTATCGGAGATTATAAACCACTTAGTACTGTTGCGAGCTGCGGTTTTAATGATAGCTATACTTGAAGATTACGATTCAGGCGTTGTTCATTGTTAATGACCTTATACCTGAAAATTTGGGCTAAACTCGTTCATTCATTCATTCATTTATGCTTCATTAATGGTATCACTTGTTGCTAAGAAATTCTATGTAGAATTTACTGCCGAGGTGTCTTCAGTACAGGCCATTCCTTAAATGATTTATTTCCAAGGATCATTTCTATGGTTAAATTATAATGAAATTATTAAGGTTATCCCCGACATTCTCCTTCACTGATGGCTTAGTTATTAAACTGTTCTCTTGTATGCAGCTTCACCAAGGCGATATTCTACTTTGTTATTGAAGCTATTCCCACATCATCTTTGTCATTTGTAGTGTTCACCTAGACTGTATTTTTACTAGTTTGGATTTAATATAAGATGCACATTCCAGTTAACAATTGGACGCTAAATTGCTTCAGAACCTCCAGTTTGCATTTGTTGTTGATCAAGAGTACACTGACATAAAACAGGCTTTTGTTTTACATGTTTTTGTTTACAAATGGCACCGTTGCGTAAACGTTTGGAAAGTTTTTTTTATTCTTCTGAAAATAGGTTACAGGTAAAGTTTATGTAATTATTGAAGACATCTTTTTGGTTAGAAATATTTTTGTATTTTGGTTGTATTTCTAAAATAATAATACTTGTTTATGTTTTTTCGCGTTTTTTTTTGTTTGTTTGTTTGTTACCTAAAGAAGGATGTTTCTCACTTCTAGATGTTAGGCAGCATCTGAATTCATCATCTTTACAAGTGTGACATTAACTTTCATTTATACATCACACATCATGGAAAATACATTAAAATTCACCTAAAATCCAAATGTCTGGTTTCTCTTTGAAGAAAATGGCATTTTTAAAGGAAGGAAAAAGTATTGTGGCAGTTGCTGCATTCAAATTAACTCATTATACTGTAATGAAGCCTTTGTAGGTGGCATAACGCTGTCAGCTCGCTGATACTAAACTGGTGGTTGGAAGCGGCTGTGGGTGAGAGATAATCGTGTATATGTGTATATATATATATATATATATATATATATATATATATATATATATATATATATATATATATATATATATATATATATATATATATATATATATATATGTGTGTGTATGTGTATATATATATATATATATATAGCTAATGAACCGCATTCATATATTGTTTATATATATACTTATATATGTATTATCCTACTAGCTAATGAACCGCATTTATGATCATCTGTGTTTTTTTATGTTTTGGTATATGGAGATTCGTTAAATCGCTTTCGGAAGGAAATATTCCCTCCCCGGTTCTAGAACAAATGGTATATACATGTTGATGAAATATATATAGTAATACCTGATGACCTTGATCAAGATGAGTTGGAGGATTTTAATGGAATTATTCTAATATCTGGGGGTGTAGTAAGATATGATTAAATTTTGAGTTAAACATCGACCCTGATGAAAACCAGCAGTTTTCATTTTCGCAAACATTGAGAGCCAAGAGACTTTTTCATGGAATTCAATTCAAGTTTGTGGATCAGTGGCTATGAGGCATTTAAGAGTTCACATTATGAGATATCACAATTTGTTATTGATATCCGAGAAATAATGCGAAGAGGTGGGCTAAGGATTCAGGAGGTAGAGTTGATTATCGTTTGAGATGAATCGAAATATAAAGTTTCGTAAACATTACAAAATGATACAGTTTTCAACATCGCGAATAGGGCAAATTGTTTTTTTGATTCAGTGACATTTTGCATAGAGGGTCAGTAGGGGTGGTTGGGGGTCGTGGGTTGGCTGGCGGGGGTTTAAGGCCAAGCAAGATTTTGAGGTACCTTCGATTTTTTGCCGTTAACCTCGTCAGATATTACAAGCATTATTTCGATTTATTTGGATAATGTAATATCTTGATGGAAAAAAATCAACCATATTTCGTGCCTCGAATATCACTTGATCTACAGTACATGTTAATAAATTCCTTTCGAATGTTTTCTTTGGTAATGATTTTTGTCCCTTAGTACTTGAGCTCTTTATCATATTTAATCGCTGATTTTTTTTATTTTACATTATTCAGCGAACTGCTGTATTTCACAGCATATGTTAAAAGTATTTTTCTATAGAACTAGTCTTCTTCCTTTGAAGTTTAAGTTTAATTATCTGCAACTAATAAACAATCCCTTTGACGAATTTGTTTTATAATATATATGTTAGTATTTCTTTAAAAGGAAAGCTACACTGCTCCGAAGTTTCTTTTTCAGAATAACCTTTACTTACCATACAACGTATCAGATATCTCCTGTTTAATAACACCGTGCCAAAACAAGTATGATTAATGCAACAAAACTGAATAAGATATTAATATTGCTGCAGAGTGGATTCTTTAGATTGATTTTCAGTTGCTCATTTTAGGATCGGTTGGTATGAGCAACTTGCAGCACAAAAATTCTTAGTCATTTTAAACATTCATGCGTTTTGACTGATTAAATGACTCCACATAAACCACTTTTCTCTTCCTCTTTTCATGAAATTTTTTGAGATCAAGTAAGCCATCGGCATCTACACCTTATCATTTCTTCATTTCGTTATTGCTTCTTTGGGGTATATTTTGGCTTTTGTTGTGGTCTGCTAGTTTCTGGGAATTCTTCTGGTGGTGGATATCTACTAAATGAAAAGACAGTTGGTAATGTTTACCTGAATTGAATTTTATATCAGTTCAACCAAAACGTGGTAGTTGGTTTCCATTTTCTTTCATCCTTATGCATAAATATTATCATTATTATTTTTTATTATTTGGTGCTTGTAATTTATCTAATTTCAAAACTTTTAACATCAGTTTGAGAATGATGGAAACACCAAGTGATGCATTTGAGATAAATATGCAGGCTTACAAATAACGAAGCATGCCTAATAAACACCATCTTCCTCTTTCGTAGTTGCAGTCATAATGGTGATGTTGGTGCAGTGGCTGACCAATCACCGGTAGTAGCTGTCGTAGTCGTCGTCGTCCTCAGTCATTTTAAGTATTCATTTAAATCTGATGACCACGAGTTTCTCAGTGCTTTCTTTCAACTACCTCTGAAAGATCATACCATACTGAATTAATACGAGTTTAATGTGAAACATACTGCAGTACATTTGATGGATGTTACGAGTCGAAAACTCCTCGAATCCCTGCCGTTAATGAATAAAAGATCTTTTTCTTTTAGTATATTAAAACAAATTCTGATTACCATATGAAGACAAACTAGAGTATTGACTGAATCATTTTGACGAGTTTGCGCTCAATTCCTTTAAATGGGAAAGGGTTGGTTAGAGGGACAGCAACAACTAAATATGCATGAATATTCATTCGATAATAATCTGTAACTCCTGTCAGTTTGAGAAGGTTTTCCTTATTACAGAGAGTTGGAAAGACTTTAATTGCCTTAGTTTTTCGTTGAACAATTTGTAAGTCAGAAATGTCCAAATTAAGTTAATTCGTACTTTTAATAAATGACATTTAACGAGTTTGACTTTGATAAAAAAGAAATCTTGGTCTGTGAAAAATAGATTTCAGTTTCCTATTGCGATCTTCAAGAGCCAGAGAAATGATAATGTCATTATAAATATTTAGTACAATGCCTGTTAAATCCGTAAAAACAATTTTTCACTTCGTAAAAGAAACTGAAAACAACTTCAATTCGAATGGTATTCTAGAGTACTGAATTGTAGTTTATTTGTGGTAAATGCATTATACTTTTTGTTGAGTCCCCTATAGGGAATTTCTGGAAAGTTTGCGGCAAATCTAAATTACAGTTGCCTTGCTCATTAATGAAGAGAAACCACTCTCATTATGCATAACTAAGGTAGCCGATTAGTTCATCAGGCCAGGTTTGTGTTTAAGCTCATGTATTCTCTCTATAAGTGTTCAGAGTTCATTATCAAGCTTGTTCTTCTGTATAATAATATTAAAAAATAGAGATAAAAATCTGAATGATTTCAATTCACAGCTAGTTAAGAGATAGTGTTAAAAATGTTGAACATGTATATCACAAAAAAGTCGAATTCAAGGGCAACAAGGAAGACAATGTTTAAGAATATTCCGCATTTTATTTCTTTGAATTGAAGAATATAAACAAATAAAATGAGTCATAAGTGTATAGTCATCATTGAACTATGGTTTGAAGGGGCCATTTATATACCAGATCATTATATTACTAATAAATCTGTGCATGGAGGAGAGGCACAATTCTCGAGGAACCTTTGATTTTTTCATTCCAAGATGAAACCAGTGACCTTACAAGATTGAGATATTGACACCATCATGTGTCTACACGACAGTCTTTGTTCAGTACCATGTTGAGAGAGAGAGAGTGAGTGAGTCAGTGTCAAAAATTTGTGGCTTAGTTAATCAAATTTTTCGGTGTTAATGCCTTTGCCCATTTTGTGGCCCATGTCCGTGCTGCTCCTGCATGCCTGTCTAACCTTATGTCCGACGATCTATTGCTTAGTGAAGAATTTAAGCAATATGCGGTAGTTCTTAGTAATATCAAGAAATTTTTTCGAATAATAAAAACAAACGAATAACTATAATCAGTCTCTTTTACGATTAGAATTTCAAAATGCAACGTCAGCAGTCGATAGGTTTTTGTTATTTAATGAATACTAAAATGAGAGCGCCGGCTTCTTGGTGTAAACAGTGATGGAGAGTTTTAGACCTATACTGTTTAAGTATTATAATTTAAATTCTTCGGACACGTTTTATTTTTGCAATAAAACTTGAAAAAAAAACAACACTTTGCTTGAAGGTTTAGTTACATAATAATGAAACTTATTTCTTTTACCACGAAAACTACACAGATTGAGTACCTTGGTAATGTAGCAGACGTTACTTTTAGTTTTCTGTAAAAGAAAACTATTGTACCGGTTTTGTCTGTCTGTCCGTACTTTTTCTGTCCGCCCTCAGATCTTAA
>NC_089792.1:20172288-20197288 GCF_040412425.1 Macrobrachium rosenbergii
AGCTGATTAACAGATGCATGGTTATTTATTTTACGTGGCTAGAAGATAAACTGTTATGGGGGACGAGAATAATTTCATAAATTTTTTATGATGGAGATGCACCATGTTTTAGAATATGTCAATGAGGAGCAACTGGAGAGGCATACATTTTTTATGATGTTTTTAGGACATGTAAATAGGAGAGTGATTGGTTTAATGTAAATTTGGGTCAGGGAAAGAGGCGTGCTAGGTGTTGTTGACTTTGTGATAACTTTATGGATAGAATGATGTGAGAATTCAGAACCAATGATGCAGTCGTAAGTGAGGATCATATTTATTGGAGAAAAACTGAGTGAGTTTGAAAGTGTTTGCAAGAGTAGAAGCTGACAGTAAATGTGAACATAGAGTAATGCTATGATAGTAAATTGAAACTAGTGAGATGGAACGTTTAATGTTAATATGGATAGTGGAAGAGTTGAAGCAATTGCTCAATATAGGTATTTATAAATAAATATAAGATTTTTTTAGAAATGCGTTTGCAAGTAAAACTCATGCGATTTTTGTGATCAATGTCAATAAAACATTTCCTAAGTTCATTTTTATGTATATACATGTACACACACACACATATATATATATATATATATATATATATATATATATATATATATATATATATATATATATATATATATATTAATGGTTCGACTGAGCATTCCTGCTCGGTTTGTATATATTTTGTGTATATATTTTATTTCACCAGTACTCCATCGAGGTAATAATGTCCCCTTGTGGATTCTTGAAATAAAAAAACCTCCAGGTTGAATGGAATTATATAACTGTATGAGTTTAAATGATAGCACTCTGAAGTGTAAGTGGTTATGTGTAATGCAAAGCTTTTTTCTGTAACGTTTAAAAGAGAAAAATAGTTTTCGTCTTGTCTTTTAAATTTTATATTTCCTTTTTCATATTTATGCCGTAATTCACCATCGTTTATGAATGTACTATACACCGTAGAAAATTGCGATGGCGTCCGATCTCATCAAACGGATTAATACTATTTTCTAAATTTATGGATATCTTGAACTTTTCTTCTTTCCAAGAGACTTATAGATAATTTTTACGAATATTCGTAGCAGTGTCTTGCTCTCTTGGTGCACACTTTAGCCTCCTCTCTTATCACTTGTCTCTCTCATTACTTCATCTTGTAAAGGCTTAGAACCTCATACTTACTTTTATGACGTACAGTTATTGCCCCTCAAGGGACGGTGGGTGCATACTTTCTACTGTTATGACTTTGTAGGTGTTTTATTAACTTGTTGTGATATTGACTTGATATTTCCACGTGCCTGTGTTTACTTATCTGTGTGTTTGTGATACGGGTTTATATGTATCATTATGCTCCGGGTATATATCTATGTATATATATACATATACAGTATACACGTATATTAATATGTATATATTACTGTATACATACATACATACATATATATATTTATATATATATATATATATATATATATATATATATATATATATCAATACACAGGTGTATATATATTATATTATACAAATGTATATGTATATATATATTATTTATACATATATACACGTATATTAATTTGTATATATTATACATACATGTTATATATATATATTATAGCGTATATATATATATATTATTAGCAGTTCAATATTTATATGAACAAAGGATGATATTTAATAACACACACACTATTCTTTTATAATAAACTGGATATATATTATATATATATATGTATATATATATATAGGTATTGAAATTATTTATTATAGTGTTGTATATTAATTGCCTTCATTAGCAAATCTGAACAAAGGATGATATTTAATAACGTGTCACTGTTTTTAATAAACTGGATATATATAATATATATATGTATATATATATAGACAGATATTGAATATATGCATGTATATTCATATAAATTCATATACAGTGTATATAAATATATAAATATACATATATATATATATATATATATATATATATATATATATATATATATATATATATATATATATATATATATATATATATATATATATATATATATATATATATAACGTGTGTTTTATATACATATATATATATATATATATATATATATATATATATATATATATATATATATATATATATATATATACATATTTATATATTTACATATATCTATATATACATATGTGTGTATATGTGTTGTGTATGTCTCAACGTATAATAGTTCATTAGCATTTCATTTTTATATTAGGTGAGGCTGATATTTAATAAATTGTCAGTCTTTTTCTTTATAAAAACTATTCTAACTTTCATTTAACCAAATCTCTACAATTTATAGTTTCCCTAAATTCTTTCTAGTTATTATGACTGCTGTTAGATATGCCCAGAAAATTCTTCACGATGCTCTCTGTTCTTATATTATGCTGTACTTATGTTCTTTTAATGCAGTATGTTCATAATCACCCTGAGCGTTTTCAAAACAGCAATTATACCCACAGACTTGACAGATTGGATTTGATAGAAATCATTGTTAAACGGAAGCAAGACGATATTTTTGTTTTAAAGTTCCAGAGTTATGTCAGACCCAGGACTTAGTGGGTCCAGGTCAGGCCATAAAATTTTTCGGGCTTCATAAAAATTATTTTTCTCAAAACTATCTGGGTACCTCAAAAATTACCTGCAATTTCACGTGCAGCAAAACATAGGAGACAACACAGCAGTCTTGATCTGCTTGAATGATTGAAATAAAAGTGAAAATGACAAATGTTTGTGGGCATCTTGTAAGCCGAAATTTTAACATGCATCAAATATTTTCCGTCTTCTTAACAGAGCTTATGATCGGCCTCACTGAAAATATCTGTATTAATTCTTTGTAAATATATCATGATCATTTTGGCCTCCAACGCTGCGTAACGCAAAGGGTTTCTGTGAAAGGCGGCCACTCATGTCTTTCTTGTGCCTTTTCTTCCACAAATCTACATTCATTTTCAGCTTCTCCTCTCAGACAAAGTAGATCTAGTCCTTTCAACTTTTCTGGTGCGTACAGGAGCCTAGCTGACATTGTCACGTACTGAACTGCATGGGGTTTGCAAAGGACATGACCATTCCTTACCTATCTCCCTTTCATCATTATCTCATCTGCAGACGTAACTTCCTGCATAATTATATAGAAGTTTCTCAATATTCTTGTTAAACAGACCACGATTATCTTCTAAAATCTCATTTGCAAGATAAGTCAAAGTAGATGGTCCTCTAATGGTTCGTATAATTATTTTATCCATTATAGCAAGGGCATTAGACTAACTGCTATCGTAATATGATTCGTAAAATTTTCCAGGACGTGAAAAGAATCTGTGTGGAACTGTAGGTGATAAACTTAATCTGGAAGTTCTATTCCTTAACAGATATGGAGGTTGGACATAGGAATGTAGCTATATTTTTCCGTTTGACAAAACGCATTACATATTTCCAACCAATCAATACTTTTATTAACAGAAAATTCAGTTGAAATATTTTTCATCAAAGGGTTTCGTAGATGAAATTACTACAAATCCAGAACTGGTATGTTTATTCCAGTTATTATTAATTTTTTCAAAATATTTAACGTTTCTCTCATTTTGCATGTACCTATTTACGTTCGTCTCAGTTTATTTTACAAATAAAGTAAAATAAATTTCATATTCCAGTCAGTGTAGCATACATTCTTAAAATTACCGTGTTTATCTTTTTAAACGCACTTGCATACAGTATAGGATTTTCATTTAGCCTCTTTTAAAATCATGCGATGATATCCTTGATGTCTGTCTAGTTTTGTCTTTGGGCCACCTCCTGCTAAGAAAACTGCTAAACGCTGACTTATATACGTGCATGTGCGTGTGTTTGTGTATATATGTATGTAGATATACATATATATATATATATACACACACACATATACATATATATACTATATATATATATATATATATATATATATATATATATATATATATATATATATATATATATATATATATGAAGAATTATGTTTCATTACAGTATAAGGGAGTGACCAATATCAGAATATTGAGGCAGAGAGAGAGAGAGAGAGAGAGAGAGAGAGAGAGAGAGAGAGAGAGATCTGGATATAAATATATCCTAGGCCCGGTTTAGAAATGAAAATCATATTTAGGGAAGCTTAGGTTGCCTCATATTGAGTAGCTTAGATAATTTTATCATTAAATGTCAGATGTGATGATGAATTGCAAATAATCAGAAGGGTGATGAAAAGGACAAAGCCATTTGCACTTTCAGCGATGGCCTAAGATTTTAATTTACTGACATAGGTGTCTGATACTGATAAATAATCGAGTTGATATATAATATTTTGGATGGCAAGGAAATCGCCTAAATTTTGCTAACGAATGTTTTGATACTGTAAACGTTATAGTAATACTTGTTAATTTATAAATCCGCACTTTATATGGAGTTGTAATTATTTGTCCAAGTTTTACATTCTATTATGGAGTTGCCAAAACAAAAATTATTTGTCCAGGTTTTTCACATTGCCATTGTTATTCTAATAGTAAGCCAGAAACAAAAATTTTTTACTCCAGTTCAGCAACCCCCTCCCCATTTCACTTTGCCATTGTAGCGTCTAATAGTAAGCCAGAAACAAAAATTGCTTTCACACTCCAGTTCAGGGCGAACCCCCACTTCAAAAAACACAACTCACACTTTCGCACATGCACACACGGCACAGGTTACATACAAGTTGATCCTTAACTACCACAAACTTTGTTTTAGGGACCTTTGTCAAGAGATTTCCATCGGTTAACATTATAGTAATGGAAGCGTTCAGTTATCTGACTTGCTTAGGGAAAAATATAAGCACTATGATTTCTTGGTGATTGATATCTTCATGTTTTACAATGATGATTATAGTGATTGTTGTTATTGTTATTTCTGGTTATCTTGTTGATGTTATTAAAGAATTGATGTAGTTTTCGTGATACGTTTTATTTTTTTGCAGGCATTTTGAACATTAATTGTTACTTTTTATTACCAGTACTTCCATTATGATGATGAAAAAAATTTATGATTATTAGGTTGTGAAATTTGCCTCCGTCGTCCTGTTTCCCTTCTGCTTCAGAAACTGATCCTTAATCCTGAAGAGGTTGATGGATGGGATAGTCTGTGCCGTGGAGGAGATGAGGAAGGACAGGAATCAATATGGTACGGGTTGGGGCCAAAGGAGATAACTTCATCAAAGGACCTTAGCTGTATTTGTAACTGAATTAAAAAAAAAAAATGAGTCCCTTATTCAGTGTCAGGACTCCATTTGCATATGGAATCCATCGTCGGTCAGTACGTACATACAACCAAAGCATTTTTGAAAGGGGATTTCTCAGAATAAGAAGGACGCAATCAGTTCTTTTTCATTTTTGTAAGCCACGTATAATAATTATTGTGAGCGTACAGGGAAGCCTTAGTCGTAAAATATCTGCTACATAGAATGGGATATATTGTGAAGCCTTTTTGATGTTTCTTTGGTGTCAGTGACTCCTGGATCTAGGGTTCAGTTTCAGGCTTCATTGTGTTTTTTCAATAGGCATTCAGTTAGTACATAGGCTCTAAGTCAGGGTCTGCCAATATCTGGAGAGAGTTTTTGTGGTTGGATAAATATTACTGTACAGGTTCCCTCATTTGCATAGTTAGTTGTTAAAACCTTTAGATGTTTCACGTGCTAAGTTTGATGTTCGTTAGTTACTTGTTTTGTCAGTTTATTTTTTGTTTGTAATTCTACTGTATTTTCTTTTCTTTTATTCCTCTCGTATGGGAACACTGTTATTTTAAAAATTGGCTGCAAAGTAAATAGGCTTTTGAATTTTCTTGCTACATGAAATTGATATTATGATTATTAGTAATAATAGCAACAATAAAAGTGACGTGTTCAGTATGAAAGGCCATAACACTTCTGATCAGTTGTTTTATCTTAACACGTATTCCTTTTGGTAAAGCTTCTTATATTTGAAAATATTATTTCTAAGTCTTCATTCCTTTGTGTCTTCTTAATTTGATTTCCTCGGACTAACTGACCTCATTACTGGACTCCATTGTGAGTAACGTAAATATATTGACATTGAAAACGTTAATACTTTAAGGACTAATGGATGATCCTTTAATAACATGTAAGTTGCATTACTGATAGTAAAAAATGAAGCAATTCTGAAATGCCCTTGATGAAAAATACCAAATCTTTAACATGTACCTCAAAATATTATTGGCAAAAGAGTTCGGAAAAAACGAAACGTACAGAAATTCTATAGCTA
The DNA here is from genome assembly GCF_040412425.1 of Macrobrachium rosenbergii. Taxonomy (NCBI): domain Eukaryota; kingdom Metazoa; phylum Arthropoda; class Malacostraca; order Decapoda; family Palaemonidae; genus Macrobrachium; species Macrobrachium rosenbergii. The sequence continues at coordinate 20,178,619 of NC_089792.1, forward strand.
GCGTCTGGTGATGGAGCTAGTTATGAAAAATCTTATTTTTTATTGTTATGGTTCGATGTTAAAAGTCATTTTTGATTATTTAAGATAAATTAGTGAAATGTGGAAGGAACAAACGTTAGCGTTTGAAATTCCCAAGGTAGAGCGCATTTTTGCATTGCATTGCAGCAATCCTGTTCATTTCAGTCCCTTATCAATTACTCAGTGATATGGAACGGATTTGCGTTACTACGAACTATTTTACATGTTTATATTATCTATATTCCATCTTTAATTTATCATCTTAGGATAGTGCTTATCGTATTTGTATTATAAATAATCCGACACGACTGGTGTCTAGATGTTCTACCCAGCTTAGAACTACCCTTATCTAATTCAGGTTGAAGGAAACAGAAAATAGATTGAAATTATTTAACAAACCAGATAAATTAGTGAAATGTCTCGCTAGGCAAGAAGAAGAACCACAAAGGTATTTACGATAAGTCACCTAGTGACAGAGAGAAACATGGTAGAGATGGAAATGGATAAGGACAGTGTCTTTGATTAGGCGTTGGCATTTATTCATTCTGACGTAAAATAGACGCAGAAGAAAAACTTCAATTGCTGAAGCAGTCTTTGGTTTTGACGGATAGGACTATTATAAAGGTTTTTCGTTTATACTGTATAGTCGCAATCAGGATCGTTTTGACTTTGCTAGTGTTGTCTCTCTGCTTCGATATCGACATTTATGCAGTTAGTCAGTGTTATTGAACATGATATTTGCACTTAATCAATATCGAACATGATTTTTATTCTGCCTTGATGTTTACATTTGTCTATATTCCATCTTTGATTTTATACTATATATGCACTCTTAGCATTTCAAGGCAATGTAAAGGATACCACCACATACTGTGGTATGTTAATGATAATACATTTCAGATGAATTTAATACTTTCACTTTTCTTATTTGTAAGATACTTGTAACTATGTATAAAGCTAAAATCCGATTAATTACCCTTAAGAATTTATTGATTTGGTTTGAATCCAAAACATAGCCCTCGATCTCAAAAAGGCGCCTCAGTAGAAATGCCAAAAGCTACCCTTTACGTAAATCTTCAAGGTGATCGTTCACGTTGATCACGGTATGAAGGTGAACAGGAACCTATGTTAGTTTAATAATAATGGTACAAGGAATTTCAGAAAGGCGGCTTAGATACTTGAGCATATTGGCAGTGCCTTTGGCAATACCCGGAAGGCAGCTTCTGTGTGTTAACTAGTGCCACGAAATCTCAGGTTTCAGATTTGGCCCACCACATGCATTGATTGTATTATTGTAAATTCATTTGCTGTTGTTTTTCCTTATATCGCCAGTTCGTCAGTAATCAGGAAATTCTAAGGTGTCTGAATACGATTTATCGTATCTTGTACTCTTATATCTGCTTGTTAGGGATACGGGTATGAATATTTATAAGAGAAGCACCCCTTCCCACCTGGCTGCGTTCTTTTGAGGACACTTATGGTCTTCAAATTCATACTGCCTTCTTTCGTAACCACACTGTGTAAAGAATTCGGATATCATTTGTCATGTTTGTCTTACACCTGTTGACTCCGAGGACAGTTTGGATGCACAGTTCGTGAGCGTGTTCATTTTAGAATAATTATTCATGTCTGTAATTATCATCGCATTTTCCATGATACAAACAGTTGAAATATTGTTATATCTGTCCTGCGAATTTACACAAGTCTAAGTGATAATATTCTCACACGTTTGTAGTTCACATGGGACACACACACACACACACACACATATATATATATATATATATATATATATATATATATATATATATATATATATATATATATATATATATATATATATATATATATATGTATATATATATATATGTGTGTGTGTGTGTGTGTGTGTGTGTGATAAGGGCACAGGGATAGCAACCTCATCCTATAGTTGTCATAAGGATAGTGTCATAAAGGTAGTGTCTGTGAAAAAAATTTTTATACAAACACACACACACACACACACACACATATATATATATATATATATATATATATATATATATATATATATATATATATATATATATATATATATGCATGTGTGTGTATGTATCCCATTAATCACAAAAATTCTTGAGAGTTACTTTGGTGCAGTGCTTCTGTAATTACATCTCCTATATATCTGGAGCGTCTAATCGAGAAGAATATGTTCTCTGAAGTGAAAAACTTGCCTCAACATCTTTAGAATTAGCAAATGGACGTTGCTTATGCGTATTTGCAACTCACTCAAATGTTTCTTAAGAAATTGCTTTAGTACATAAATGCTTCATGCAAAGATTGAAGTGCCAAACGCGTTTAATTTTCATTTCCGTTTTTAATAATCCTCAAGTCTTATCAATTTTGTCAAATCTTTTTTAAAGAAAAGATGGAGTGTTTTATCGTGTTATGTCGAATTTTTCAATTACAAAATAACGAACACAATAAATAATTTATTGCAATGCTTTTTCATTTTTGGATGAAAGTATAACTTGAGAGAGAGAGAGAGAGAGAGAGAGAGAGAGAGAGAGAGAGAGAGAGAGAGAGAGAGAGATAACGTAAATCCTTTCTGTACTATGAAGAAATCAAAATTAGTCTGATTTGATTTATTTATTACATTGGACTAGTTTTTCATAAAGAAGTCAAAGGAATAGAGAATAATAGATAATAAAGAGAAAGAAATGGCAAAACCTTTTTCATTTTCTGATTTGATGAAACGTTACCTGCGCTTGTTCATGGTCTCCACTCCGCTCATTTTCCCTCTGTTGTTCTGATCCTGATAACTGAAGTATGTTCGAAATGAAATCGTCCTTTTTGTGATATGGGAATAGTTCTGTGTATTAATTTCTCCCAAAGTATGGTGATGGGATTTTATTTATTTACATTACAAACATATATGAGATTAATCAAACTGCTTATCATCATGGCTGTAAGCTTCATATTCAGTGTTTAAAAAAATAAATTTCAGCCATAGAAATAATTGCTTTATGAAAGCCTTTGGTGCAGAACGAAACCCTTGGAACATTGAGAAATGTTTCGTAAGAGAAATCTATATCTATCTATCTAGAATTTTATCTATCTATCTAATCTATCTATCTATAAAAATAATATATTTGATAATAATATATTCATATATATATATATATATATATGTGTTTTGACAGAATAGATGACACATTTTCTGTGTTAAAAAAGATTAAATTTGAAAAACGATTCACATAATGGTGCTTTTTGACAGAATAGATGGATATTCTGAGAAAGATAGAGCAAAAGAAAATATTTATGGCCAGTTAAATATTTTGAAAGATAGGCAAAGTATGGTATCAACATATATTTTACTCATATACAAAATATTCACAAAGAAATTAATTCAACTATGATGTAAAGTTAAAATAACAAAGTAACAAAGTAGTATTGAATATCGAAAAGAATTCTTTGCTCTCTTCTTATCAAATTATCTATTTTTCAAATGGACCATTTCTCATTAATTTAGTTATGAGGTAGAGTTAAAATATCAAAGTAATAAACTTAATAATGAATACCGTTAAGAATTCTTTGCATACTTCCTATGAAATTATCAATTTTTCAAATAAGCGAAAGTTTCTGATTACTGCTGATAGGTTATTACATCACATCATTTTATGAATCTTTCTTTATATCGTATATGTATAATAAATATTCTTCGGTTTTATGCAAGGAAGACGCAATGGAGAGCAGAGACTGAAAGGAAAAAGGTTCTTGTTTAGAGAAGAGAAATTGCAGTTTGGTGTTATATCCTGAAACAGTTTGCACAAGGAAAATAATGAGAGCTAACATTAGCCATGGAAATATTAAGAGAAAAAATGCGAAGCAAGGCTGTGGTGAGATGGGTGCTGGTACAGATGTACAGATACAGGAAGAGCGAAGTGTACGCATTCAGTGGCATACGGCAACATTAGTTGGGGAACATAGGTCGCATGATGATAGGTACAAGATGCTATAGTTGCTGAGAAATGGAAGTAATAAGCAGAGGGAGATTTATAAGTTGTAACATGCAGAAATGTCTACAAAGATACCACTTGTAAGGTTTGTGGGGACAAAATCTAATTCATCAAGGAAATTTAGGTTTTTCTTACTAAAGTCCATTTTGCAAATGAATACGAAACAAAAATCTTTGACATTTATAATGCTTCTATAACTGAAACGATGCCCTAGAGCAAACCGAAGTTGCAAAGTGAATTATGATAGCCGGTTACGACCGCTAAGAAGAGAGCTGTAAAGAGTGTAGACTCAGAAAGATACATTTATAATTGGAATTCAGGATGTTCCTAAACTAAGCTTATTGGACGAATGAAGATACGGATGGTTGGGCAGGCTGGTATATTATTAGATGCCCTGGCCGGTAAACCAGTGACACAAATAAAAAGCTGAAGTCAAACTATAGAAGAATTTCATAAATAAAATCCGGCTAAAAATAGATTATTTACAGTTAAAAATACCGGGACAATAATGCAGAAAGCAACTGTACTTTGATACATTACTTTTTGTTAAATCGACTTGGCCATTATATAAAAATATGATAAGGATTCAACGTCCTTTTAAACGTACTATGATTAAAATAGAAAATATACACAAATCAATTTTTATTAATCTATATTAATAGAAATAAAAAAATATATTTTGGCCTTGTTTTTAAACAAAAACCAATCCACTTTACAGATAATTACTCAATTTGTTTGCATATCAGATTTACCCGAACCACAGGATACTATTTTAGACACCATCGTAATAAAAGATGCATGGTCCTTCCTTTACGGAAACAGTTTAAATTCCACCACCTTCGCAAATCACAGATTCAAGACGGACCCGTATGCAAATGGGGTCCTGACGCAGAATAAGGAAGTCCTTTGATTCGACTATAAACACAGACAAGGTCCTCCGATGAAATTACCTCCCAATTCCTATCCCCCAATACTCCTTCACTGGCACCAGCTATCCCTACTGTCGGCCTTTCCTGGATTAGAGATCACTTTCAGAAAAGGATGGGAGTTTGGATTACGGAGGGATTAGTTCATTCTGTCCCTGGTGATATTTCGGTTACGTGCATACAGACTTCTTTAAAAGCGACGTAAAAATTTTTGCCCTGAATAAGCATTATTTAAGAGCCGGAGAAAAATGGCATCGTATAAACTCATGGAAGCTTGATTTCCATATTTTATTTTATGTGAAATATTAAAAATATAGCATTACATAAAACATTGTAAATTGTAATTACCATGCCTGCATGGCCAAGATGACGATTATTAAGACATGCAAACCTAATATTCTCTCTCTCTCTCTCTCCCTCTCTCTCCCCAATGAGAGGAAAAGTATAAAAACACAGCAAATATAACCACCGGCCTTCTTAAAACGAGGCAGTTCCCTCAGCGCAAAGAACAACTTATCCCTTCATATGAAACAAATATTTTGGAGGAATATTTAAATTGTAAAAGCATCCAATAGGTTTCAAAGCTTTTTGGTAAGGAAGATTCAGCGTTGCTAGTTGTGTCCAACACAGAAGGCAACTCTTCGTAATAATTAGAATTTATAAAATGAAAACAAAGCTTGCCTTGTTGTTTGTTGCGAAGGCGTGAGAAAGAGGCATCGCCTGCAAACTTACTGATTTATTCAAATGTTGTTTTTGTTTTTGATTAAGCTAGCTTTATGCCAGCACAGGCTCTTGCTCATAGAGCAGCCCGTAAGTCATTTAGAATGAGTAGGTGAAGATGTTTAGGGTATGAAAGTGATTACTAATTTGTGATTTATGGGCGTGCCAGTGAAATGGTGTGAAACGAAAGGTTAACAGGCGAGATTACAAACCTCTTTGAGCCCTAAGGCACCCGTCAGTAGGAGAGAAAAAGCGACAGTAGCGATCCCTGGCAAGTACTAGATAGCCAGTAAAGAAAAAAGGAATATTTGTCGTCGGAGAAAAATTGGGAAAAAATAACAAAATCTACGGAGTTTTAATACCGTATTTAACTTACTTTGAGCAAGGAAAAATACATCGATCTTTTAGTAGTAGGGATCGATGGAGGAAATGAAGAAATTTTAAGTTTTAGAAAAATCAGAACAAATAGAAGTAACAGCTTAAGCGGTAGTTAGAGCGATATTTGAAAATTTCGGTCGGCAGACGTGAGGCGGCCGAAAAGGGAAAAGAAAGGCTTTAGTGGGAGAGACAGGATAATTGCCAATCAAAATGGCTAACAATTATGAGGGTATATCTTTTTTCGGCGCAGCTTTCTGAGGATGTCAACGGGGCAGTGAATACCATATCGGTCGTAAGATTCGTTAATCAGAGACATTTGCATCCCATGAAAGTGCTCTTCTGACGGCATCGATGGTATGATGTTCAACCAGTTACAGGTTTTCTTCAGGATATTGTAGAGGTCTCTTTGAGTGATTAATATTCTTTGCTCATGTCCTGGCGGTGAAGGCGACCTTGAGACTTGAGATTCGGAGTCGGGATTGAGAACAGGTTGGCAAGGAAGGGAAGAGGCTTGAGATTCAGGGTTGGGAGTGGATTGAGGAAGGGTTTGGGGTGTTTGCTGCTCAGCCTGAGTCCCTTTCTCGTGACACAAAACAGGCGCTGCTTCCACCTCTTGTTTGGTAGTTATAACTCGCTGCCCTTGGGATGTCGTTTATTCAAAACAACAAACAGAAGGGTCAAGAGCTCTTGCGAGCGGAAATGTCGTGCCTGACACGAGGCGAATAAAATATAGTCAACTGTGTTTGTTCGAGAATGGAGAATGGTACATAATTCTGTAAAAAATATAACTGGAAAGCTGGCATTGTATTGCCTCTATTAGGAAGTATACATTTGACGTGACATGATTATGAACGACAGTATACATAAAAAGGATGTATGATGTCGGCTGTGTTTCTTATATGCGTGTGCTTGGCACGTATGTCAAGAGATGCTTGTTGTGAGGAGTGGATCCCGTAGGGTATGAGTTCGGACGGCCAGGTAAGATGGACGATTGTGTAGGTCCGTGTGGGACCCTACAGAGTAAGTTAGAGAGTGCCAAGTTTAGGAGTATTGTTTATGTTTATATATATATATATATATATATATATATATATATATATATATATATATATATATATATATATATATATATATATATATATATATATAATTGTCACACACGCACCCTATATATACAGTATATATGTGTGTGTGCGTATGTGTATGCTTGTACGTGGCTGGGTGTTGTGTGCTATGTGTTTATGTATATAAACTCTTAGTGTATCTGAAGAGTAGCCATTCTCAGCTGAAAATATCTATCGCTCATGCAGATGAAAGTTTCTCAACTTTGTATTTATAACCTTTATTGAGCATATACTTTGAGGAACAACCCAATTGCTATTTAACTGAATAGTAGGGTTCCACACAAAAATATGATCATCACTGATAACAAAACAGAGGAACGAGATGAGTAGGAATCTAATGGAAAATTGAATAATTATGACAAGAAAGTACACAAACATTCGGGGTGTAAATAAAAGTCGGCTAGCAGGTAATTAAGCCAAATAAAAGAAGTGTAACGAATATACACTCGGAGTAAAGACTCAGGACGGTCTTATTAAATGCCCATGGTAGAAAGATTGTTAGATATGTTTTGGAAAAAATTAGATATAATACAGGTTTTTTCCTAATTATAAAACAAAATACGTGAATATTTGGCATTTGTCTTTTTTTTTTTCCTTCAAATGAACATTTTTTTTGAGGGGGGGCGGCAGTGGGTGGGATGTGGTGAGGCGTTCCTATTGTAAGCGCACTTATTCGCATAAGTGATACATTAAACCTCCATTTCTCCTCCATGACTTGTCAAATAAAGACAAAGAACCATTACCGTGGTAGGTGTTATAAATAACGAGAGAGAGAGAGAGAAAGAGAGAGAGAGAGAGCAATTTATTTGAAGCTCCTTAAGGAAACAGTCGAAATTCCAGCACCCTCCCAAATCACAGATTCAAGACGGACCCGTATGCAAATGGGTCCTGACGCTGAATAAGGGAGCCCTTTAATTCAACTATAAACACAGCTCAGGCCCCCTGATGAAATTACCTCACTATTCCCACCCCGAATCTCTGTCCCTCATCCTTCTTCCATCCCGCCAGCCACTATCCTTCCATCAATCAAGCTCTCCTGGATTAAGGATCATTTTCTGAAGGTGATAGGCACTGGATCACGGAGGCAAATTTTAAGGGAAATTTTATATTATCCAGATTATCCAAGGGTAACTTACTGATGATCATTAACACTTATATAATTAATCTTATTGATAACCAACATTACCTTATTCAGTTTTATCACAGTCTTCAAGAAAATAACAATAATAATAATTTCATCATGATAACAATTTTCCATGCCAGAGAATATAACGACTGTCTCTTAAAGCTCTTACCCCTGAATATAGTGAAAAATTTGTGGAATTCAACCGTAGTTAATGAGAATTTTCACTTTTTACATCTTCACCTATTTCTTTCAGAACGTTTTCACAAGTGTTTGTTACTCCTGTCAGCCGAGTGCAGATGTAAATGTCACTGAATGGCACATCGTCATATCCGAATAGACAGATATCCCTTAACCCGCCAATTGGAGATGCCCCAAGAAGTGGGAAAATTTGAAATAATATTTGAGATTAGTACATTTTAGAAATAACCATATGTAATTTTGTACGATTTTTGCAAAATTTGTCTATTTGAGTATCAGGGAATCATGGGGTACCTTCCTGCCTTATTTCATGAGAATTTCATGAGTGTGATTAAAATGCGAAAGTAGTGAAAGATTACAAAAACCAAAAAAATTACCACTACCATATTTATAATGAAATTAATAAACACGACTATTTTCATATCACCAAAACATACTTCAGTCATCAGGTTCAGATCAGATCAAATAGAGACTTTATGAACCAGTGCAGGCAACGTTTCATCATAATAGATAACGAAAAAGATTTTACAATTTCTTTATCTTTTATATTTTTTGCTCTCTATTCCTTTGACTTCTTTATGAAAAACCCTGTCTAATTGAATAGAGAAATCAAATCAAACTTCATAAAATCTAATTTTGATTTCTTTATCGCGCATTCTCTCTCTCTCTCGCTCGCTGAAGTTATACATTCATCCAACAAAGAAAACGTATTAAACAATTTATTTTTTGTGTTCGTTATTTTATATCTGAAAATTCGACATAACATGATAAAACTCTTCATCTTTGTATTAAAAAGACATGACGATATCAATAAGAACTGAGGATTATTAAAAACAGAAATAAAAATGAAAAATGCATTTGGCACTTCAATCATTGCAGGAAGCAGTTATGTACTTCATATGTAATTTCTTAAGAAAAATTTGAGTGCGTTGCAAATACGCATAGCAACGGCCATTTGCCAATCGTAGAGATGTTAAGGCAATTTTTCACTTCAGAGAACATATTCTTTTCGATCAGGCGCTCCAGATATATAGGTAGGTAATTACAGAAGTGTTGCATCAAAGTAAGTCCAGAATTTTTGTGGTTAATGAGAGAGACATATATGTATATATATACACATATATATATATATATATATATATATATATATATATATATATATACATACATACATACATATATACATATATGTATATATATGTTATTTTCACCTTTTAGGATGCGGTTGCTAATTCTTTTAGGATGTGGTTGATCCCTATGCCAAGTCCTTTGGATGCGGTTGCTATCCCTGTGCTAAGTCCTTTAGGATGAGGTTGCTATTCCTATGCCCTTTTCACACACACACACACACATATATATATATATATATATATATATATATATATATATATATATATATATATATATATATATATATATATATATATATATATATATATTATATATGCACACATCTGAGTATGTATGTAAAATAATTTGCCACGCGTGAATATATTATCACTCAGACATGTGTAAATTCGCATCACATAGGGAGTGATATCTGGTGAACGGGGTGTCCAGGGAATACTATCCCTCCAGTCCACCGGTCTGAAATGATTGATTTAGAACCCTACTAACATGCAGTCCCCAATGTGGTGGTGCACCATCTTGTTGGAAAATGATGGTTGGTTGAAGGTCATCTAGTTGTGGTGCCACACATTCAGTCAAAAGGTCAAGTACAAGTAAAATCTGTAGTAATTGACGTCTCGTTGAAGAAGAATGGACCAGTGATTTGATTGCACATGATCCCACACCACACATTCACCTCTGGACTATCTCGGTGAAGTTCCGTAGTCACATGGGAACGCTATGATCCCCAGATTCTCACATTGTGTGTGTTCAGTTTCTCTGAAACATGAAAGGTTGCCTTATCACTAAAACAAACGCGGTTGAGGAACGTTTCATCCTCAGAAATTTGTTCCAGCATGTTAACTGCAAACTCTTTTCGCCTTGGTTTATCATTTGGCTCGAGTGCCTGTATGAGTTGCACTTTGTAAGTGTCCAATCGCAAGTTCTCGTGTAGGACTTTGTGCACTGTTGAACGTGGCAGCTGTAAGTGTCTGGCAGCAGTACGGATGGACTTTATAGGAGAACGATCAAAGGCTTGTCTTACACGATCGCTGTTTTCCTCAGATGTCCTTGGTAGTCCACTCCTCCCTTTATTGAACACTATCCCCACCTCTCCATAAATTTCCTGTTCCATGCATGAATTGACGGACGCGACGGTGGATCTCTTCCATACTTAGTTCTGCAGTTTCGCTGAGTCGGCATATCCGATTTTGTTTCAGTAAACCATGACACACATTGTGCCTTTTCTTGCAGAGTAGCCATTTTTTAGGGGTTCATCTTTCATCAACAGGATACCTGAAATACACAAATGAAGTGTGATTAAAAACTTTGGTAACTGCTGAGTACATAAAACAAATCTGATTAAGATACCTCATCAGTGGCTTTTGTAGTATTTTTAAATTGTAAGGAAGCTTTATGGACACACTGTATTATCTGAAATTTTTTTATTAAAATACCACAGCATGTCGTGGTATTCTTTATGTTGCCCTTATATACTAAGAACGCATATGCAGTACTCATAAATTTAGAGACATACATAAGTGTATACATACATATTGCAAATGTATTCCAAAGTGCATTCTCATTGCAATATAAAATCTAATAACATCATATTACTGTACCACTGATAATCATTGCATTAATGTCAATATCGAAGTAGCAAGGCAATACTGACAAATTCAAAATGATCCTGGTGCCACTATACACCATACACGAAAAACCTTTATAATGGTCCTATCCGCCAAAACCAAAGTCTACTTTAGCAACTGATTATTTTCTAAGTCTATTTTGCGCAGGAATGAATCTCTGTCGACGCTCTCCTTATGTATTCCAAGCATCTCCACCAACTTTCTGTTACTAAGTAACCTCGTTATGTACTGCGTCTTGCTGAAGTGAGAACCTTCTCATTCTCAGGGAACTACAAAACAAGCGTGAAATTTACACTTCTCTTTCTGATTTGTTTCTTATAAATCCTGAAGTCCTTCCTCTTTTAGGAAACAGGTCTATCACTTCCTCAAGCAAAAGTTGTTATCATCGTCTTCTGCTTCCTTCAACCTGGATTAGTTAAGGGTATGTGTAAGATAGTTAAGGACATCTGGGTACTAATGGCGTCGGACTTCTTATAATATAAATATGACAAGCGCTATCCTAAGATAATAAAATTCGAGATGAAATACAGATAATGTAAAAGTGCAAACGTATACCCTAGTTTAATCAGACCACTGAGCTGATTAACAGCTCTCCTAGGGCTGGCAACACAGTTTATTTTAACGCAAATGCTTTCCTTATCATCGAGTATTGATAAGGTATTGAAATGCAAAGGGATTGCTGCAATGCAAAAATGCACTCTCCCTTTTAAGTTTTCAGTGCTTATTTATAGCGATGTATGTGCTCCCTATAAATATTTCACTAATCCGTGCATCAAAAAGCACTTTTAATATCGAATCATTAACAGTAACAATAAGACTTTTTAGAACTATTTCCATCACTAGACGACAACTATAGAATTTCTGCATGTTAACGTTTGTCCCAACCCTATTGCCATTATAATATTTTGAGGTAAATGTTAAAACTCTGATATTTTCCATCAAGAGCCAAGGGGATTTCAGAATTGCTTCATGTTTGAGCATCGGTAATGCCAAGCTACAAGTTGTTCAAGGATCAGCCATTAGCCCTTAAAACATTATTAATAAAGTTTCAAATGCTAATATTTTGGGCCTCAAATAGGTCACTCACAATGGAGTCCAGTAATGAGGTCAGTCAGTCCGAAGTAACGAAATTAGGAAGACACAAAGGAAGGAAGACTAAGGAAAAATATTTTCAGAGACAAGAAGCTCTACCAAAAGGAATGCGAGGAAGATAAAACGATTAACCAGAAGTGCTCTGGCCTTTTATTGTTGTTGTTATTAATATTAATAAAATAGTGTCTTTCATGAAACTTGTAAAGACAAAGGCCTATTTACTTTGCTGCCAATTTTTCAAATCACAGAATCCCCATACACGAGAAAAAAAATATGGTACAATTACAAACAGTTACAATAAAAGGACAAAATAAGTTACTGACAATCATAAAAAAATGCACGTGAAACGTAAGGGTTTTAACAACTAAATATGCAAAAGGCGAGGCGTGAACAGTAATATATATTCAAACGCGGTAATTCGGTCTATGCAGTGGCCTATGTACTAAATGAATTGTCTCTTGTGAAAACAAGGTGGAGACTAAGACTAAACCTTAGATCGAGAAGTCAATAACACTAAGGAAGAACATTGTGAATACTTTCCAGTATAATATCCCATACCATGTAACAGGTATTTTATGGCTCAAGACTTCCCTGTACGCTTATTATGTGAATTACAAAAATAAAAAAGAATTGAATGCGGCCTTCTTTTTCGGAGAAATTCCCTTTCCAAATAGCAATAGTTGTATGTACATACAGACAGACAATGGACTTAATATGCAAATGGGGTCCTGACACTGAATAAGAAAGGCCCTTTTTTTTTTTTTTTTTTTTATTCAGTTACAAACGCAGCCAAGGTCCTTTGATGAAGATACCTCCCTTCGCTCCACCCCGTACCATCTCAATCCCTATCCTTTCTCCTCCCCTCCACGGCACAGACTATCCCATCCATCAACCTCTTCAGGATTAAGGATCAGCTTCTGAAGCAGATGGGAAACGTGATAACAGAGGCAATTTCATTACCTAATATATATAAAAATATTCTTTTGTCATCATATTGGGAGTATTGGTGATAAAAAGTAACTATTAATGATGAAAATGCCTGGGATAAAAATAAAAACACAAATCGTCTTGAAAACTACATCAGTACTTGAAATACCTTTAATATCACTAATACCAATCACTATCATCATCATCATCATCATCATCATCATCATTGTAAAACACAAAGATATCAATCCCCAAAGAAAAGATAATTCCTATATTTTTCCTGAAGCAATTCGGATAATTGAACTCTTCCATTATAATCGTGTTAACTTAGCCGATGGCAGTCTCTTGACAAAGAGTCCTCCTACAACAAAGTTGGAGGTAGTAAAGAATAAACCTATGCCGTGTGTGTGTGTGCGTGGGTTTATGTGTATGTGCGTGCATGTTGTGAGGAGGGGGCCTGAACTGGAATGTAAACGCAACTTTCATTTTTGGCTTTTGCCTATTATAATCTACAAGGGCACTGATGAATAATAAACATATGCACACACATTGTTAATATTATGGCTTCACGCATTCTCTTCCTGATCTCTTTTCTCATCCTGTCAGCATCGTTTATATATAGCTCTATACTTGAGTGAATCAAATACTTCTATTCTTTTACAGCCTTTAATTCGTTGTTCTATTTTTGTAATAAAAAAAAAACACTTCCAAGAAATCAGATAATGTCTCCCCCACCCCGAAAAATAGAGAAAAAACCAAGGTGATGTTACTATTAAAATCGATTAAGGATCTTAAGACAAAAGAAAATTAATAACCCAATGAGGGGAACTAGATCCGAACTCTTTTGTTTTTGTGAGATTAATCAAGTCTGAATTTTTAAGAGATTTACATCTAACAAAACAACATGAATAAACCAGATTTATCCTGAATAATAAGACATAACATAATAACATAGTTGTAAGTGAGGGTAAAAACAGCAAGCTTCCCTTTTATTTTTATTTTAGAAACAATGTAACTTCATCCTCATCCGGACATACCCTACAGCCCTTGGTCAGCCAGTGTAATGCACCGCTTTGCTTGTAGTCACATCATACTTTGGTATCTTTCGAATCTTCAACCTCTTAATTACTGCCCCTATGTTATCAAGAGTCACTTCCACAAGCATTTTCAGCACTACAATAGCCTTTACTATCATTACCTCATTTAGTTCTACCCTTTTCTGTCGTCGACAAGCTACAAATTTTCCCTAAGCTAACTATATAGCAACCCAGGGCCACCTTCCTTTACTTGAGACATCGTCATTCCATTGTCATCTTTTATTCTCAGATCCATATGTATGTATGTATACATACATATGTATGTACACATTTAGCATATGTATGTATACACAAACAAACACACACACACATATATACAGTATGTATGTATAACTGATTCACGAAGATATGGAACATGATGGATGTATAAATAAAGGAAAATGCCACAAAGGGAAAGTGGTGTCACTTTTCCTTCGCGGCATTTGCCTCTATATAATATATATGCGTGTGTGTGTGTGCGCGCGCGCGCGTGTGCGCTTATGTGTATGTATATATATGTATAGGTATATGTATGCACTCACGCGCACGCACGCACACATACATACATACATACATATATATATATACATATATATATGTATATATATATATATATATATATATATATATATATATATATATATATATATATATATATATATATATATATATATATATATATATATATATATATATATATATAATATATATATATTTATATATTTATATATATATATATATAGAGAGAGAAAAATTTCCCCTAGCCTCGTTCTTTGAAAACATGCCTCATTAAGAAGCCACCGGAGTGTGTGAAATTCCCTGGGAAGCTTTCCGCACTATTGAAACTGGAATAAATAATATCGGACTACAATAATTCGAACCTTTATCAAACCTTCAGGACGATTCAATTTAAATGTTATTAGTACGTGCGGTGTTCCTACTCCTGTTCGCTGAATTCCCAGAGGAAGGGGAAAGGGGGAGAGGAAGCGTCAGAAAGAGAGAAGAGAAGATGTTGTGGAATTGGGAGGGCGGAGGACATGTGGTGGAATTAGACAGTGGGGTGGCAGTGGGGATTGGAGGGGCAAAGAGAGGAATGAGAGTGGAAACGAAAGGGAATAGGCTGGGGTCTTGAGAGAGGAACACACCTGGGGGAAGTGGAAGAGAGTTGACGATAGATATGACCAAGGCCCATCTTATAAGTTTAGTAAGATGTTCGGAAAGTGGACATGAAAAGCCCTTCTATAACGCACATGGGTCTCAACGGTACAATTCATACATAACCAAGAAATTAATGCCCTTAGACAAATCCATCTGATATATGAATGTTTGGTTAAGAAATTAAGATTGATTACGAGTTAACCCCTACCAGCTGTCATAAAAGAAAATTAATTTTATTGAAAACTGTAAAAAAAAAGACGGCAATACATAGCATGTGATACTCTAGAGCACTTCAGAGAGAGACTACGTGACCAATTGTCCACATAGCTTATTTAGAACGTACAGGAGGAGTGAAAAGATGAATGTTATGTAACCATGACCGCAGCAGTATACGCAAAAACTCTACAAGCAGTATACTCTACCGGGCATGAAACTTTCCTACACCTCTCACAAATGTAATATAAAGGAAATTTAATTTTCAGTCATTTTAGGGCCTGGGTTGGGGGGGGTGGATTGAGAAATCTTCCTCTCTAACATTGATTTCGTTCCTCTTTGAGCATAGTTCCTTTCATGTCTATGCGACAGTCTTGTTAATTTATGTTATCTTGTGACAACTATAAATCGTACCGAGAAAGTCCTTAAAGCTTGTGAAAACAGCATATCATTAGGCGAGTGGTACCCTTGCTGTCATATTTATGCAAGCCAAACATTATTTATATACAATAGCTAACAAAATTGCTGCTTAAGTATATTCAAACACGAGTATTGTATTTCACGACAACTCTTTAACCGTTAAATGCCACATGTATTGATTTCGATAAAAAAGCCATATAAGAACATTGAAAATTAAATAAGTGGTGTAAAAATCCACAATGGCGCAAGTGTAAATATATATTAAAAATAAAAAAAAAACGAGAGCTTTCGATAACCTCCTCAATTCTGTTTCTCAATCTGACCACCTGAGCAAAAAGTTTTGAACAAAATAAATAAATGAAAGTTTAAAACGTGTTGTTGAAAGAGGAAAACCGGTCGCAATTTGAAGATGGCCAATTCCGTAGTTCAGGCAGTGCCATCGTTCTCCGTAGATAAACCAGCTGACCTCCTAGAGCAGGGGTCACCAACCTTTGAAGCTACAAGAGCCATTTATTTAGAGAATCATAAAAATGTTGCACTGTCAGAGCCGCAGTGACAAAAATATTTAAATATTTAATATTTTCAGCTTAGAAACTACTTATATCTCATTAAAAATCAATAAAATTGATGCCTATAATATAGTTTTAAAATTAATCAAAATTTAATCAAATATTGGCTTAAGAGTGTTACATAGTTTCTTTGTTTTAAAAGGATAAAAAGATATTTGTTCAGCGTTTGGAGCCGCATGCGGGTCCTGAACCGCAGGTTGGAGACCCCTGTCCTTGAGCGTCTAATTGGCGGTTCATCTAGTGGGTCACTCCGTTGATCGTCCAAAACAGCTTGCCCATTAGAATCAGCGAGCATAGAAGAGCGTATAATTTACATGCCGAAAATAATGTCCTTGTCAACCGGCCCAAAAGTAATTTTTAACAACAAAGATACAGGCATTAGGAGTTTAACTGGTTTATCTACGGAGAACGATGGTATTACTTGAGCTGCCGAATTATATATCTGTATATTCAAATTACGACCCGTTTTCGTCCATCAACAACACGTTTTAAACTTTAATTTGTTCAAACCTTTTACTTCGATGGTTACTTTATAGTGTTTCCAGGTAGATTGAGGAAAATCGAGCAGGTTCTCGAAAGTTCTCGTTTTGTATATATTTTTAATATATGTTTACACTTAAAATTGTGACACCATTGTGGATTTCTTCACCATTCTAGTGAATCATGTGATTATGAGATTATTAAAAATAAAATTAATAGTATAACAGCAAGACACATGTCGCCGAAGTTTAACATAGTGTTATGGAAGCGTTTTGCATCTAAAGCATTACCATATAAAAGAAAATGTAACGAAATGTACAACATCCCATGTTTATTGTGCACCGTTTGTGAATTTAGATGTTGTTAGCACAATTTTTAAGAAGATATGTTGATGTGTTCATATGAAAACGAAGGCAGACACTTGAGGGTGTGCCGAACTAGTACGTATTCTCACATCTTATATATCAACTTGCTGGCACTTTGCATCAACCAGCCAATCCTGGTAAACCAAAAATAAAGCCATGAATGCTTAGTCTCAACGAATATGTGAGTCTATATTTGCCATTAATATTTGTTACGTGTGCAACTTTGGTGGCAAGATTTCAGAAGTGTTATCGAGAAACAACGCCATTGGTCTAAAGTTGAGAAACAAAGGGTTGCTAAAATAAATGGAAATGGAAAATAAACTATCGAGTTTTGCCATACATCCATTTAAGCATAAAAAGAAAGTATTTTGTGAGCTACCATTCTAGTACAGCTATGAAAAAATGCTATTTTGCCGAAAGCAAAATAGTCCCACACGATTATAAATAAAAGATATTCACGTTATATATATATATATATATATATATATATATATATATATATATATATATATATAAATATATATATATATATATATATATATATATATATATATATATATATATCACCGCTTTCAACGCCGCATTACGAAAAGGGGTTCTGTGAAATTCCGCCACTAATGTCTTTCCCATGTTTTACTTACCACAAATCTCCACTCATCTCCAGCCTCCTTTGTTATCGTTCTCGTTCTAGGTTTGGGTCTTCCACCTCTTTCGGCCCCCAGAGTACCCCAGCTAATTCTAATTACCTATCATTTCCATGGGGGATGTGAAACCCCTTTCATCATTAACTTATTTACATATGAAGTTCCTTAATTAACCTTTTAATATCATTTCTAACTTTATCCTCCCATTTCTAACTTTATCCTCCCATTTTACTGATAGCTTTTTATTTCTTACCTTTATTCTCAAATCAGTGTCATCTGCTATAGGTTCATTGTCTTACCATGATTCCTTTCCGTGTAGGAATACAAATTGTGCTAAATTTATGTATAATTCTATTTTTTTCAGCCTGGCAACTGTTTTTTAGTCTTTCACTATATTCCAGTTAAAAAACCCTTTGCTGGATATCACTGGCCCTAAATGTTTAAAAAATGAAACCTCACATGTTTTCCATTTAGCGTTGTTT
>NC_089792.1:20202288-20262288 GCF_040412425.1 Macrobrachium rosenbergii
AGCTGAAGTAACATTAAATTTATTCAGTCAGCTAGGTAGAATAAAGTTCTTGCAACCCCTTTTTTTCACTATGAATGTAAAGTTAACATATTTATGTGAAGTGGTTTAAGTTTGTTTTATTTATCCAACAACATTTATTTTAACTCTGTATATAACAATTTGCTTCCTTGAAAGCTGTTCTTTCCCATATATGTTGGTGAGCTTCTGTTTAATTTTCCCACCAATTTTTCTGTTAATCTGCTTTCATTCTTTAATTATCTGCTACGTGTACTATTACATTATTCGTTCACTACTATTCATCAACCCATATTTTTAGCCTCCATTCTTTACCTTACTGTTACTGCGTAAGTCATGAAAGCAGGGTACGGAGTGGAAGGAAAGTTAGCTTGTTTGATGAATGAGGAGAGGGAACGTAATGACACAGTGGAATTAAGAATACCGAATTCTGGCGAGGTCTGGTGTGAATACCAAGGGTATAGTGTATACAGACACACAGATATTACACATATATGTATATATATGTACAGTATATGTATATATATATATATATATATATATATATATATATATATATATATATATATATATATATATATATATATATATATATATATATATATATATATATATATATATATATATATATATATATATATATATATATATATATATATGTGTGTGTGTGTGTGTGTGTGTGTGTGTGTGTGTGACAAAATAAACACTTTAAAAATTATAGCTTATATTCAATGAGCTGTGAACCATAAGCATATGTATGTGAATGACGGTGAGAAACGTTTTTGATTTGTTTCATAATGAGTGTGTAGAAAATTTTAGTATGCTGATCAGAAGTGCCAATAGTGGACTTAACAGGACTTTCAAGCCTACGAGAACGAGCAGTCAAGATTTCACACCCCTTGAGACATGTAAGGAATGGGAGTGAATTGGTTTACTTTTTAAAAAGAACACACACACATATATATATATATATATATATATATATATATATATATATATATATATAATATATATATATATATATATATATATATATATATATATATATATATATATATATATATATATATATATATATATATATATTTTGTCATAAACTGGATGGTCTTGGTTGGTGAGAAATTGAAACAACGTTTATATTGATGCTGCCACGAAACCAAGGAAGCCCAGCTTATGAGCAAAAGGAAAAGTTATTTGAAAACTTACCTTAGATTTTCCTGGATTTACAATTGAATGAGGAAGGTCGCCATTTGGGAATTAGAATTCTTTTACAGATTTACAGGGGTTTACTTACAGAGACTTTAGCAAGTAAACAATGAGACAACAAAACAACATGGTCACTAAGGGGCAGACTCATTAGTAGGACACATGGAACAATAATGCAATGTTTGGCAACAAGCAAGTTGATTAATAATGGGGCCAATGTGCAATACAATCAGTCCAATGATAATAATAACATTTAGTCTTGCCCTGATCACTCGAAATAGTCTCAGGTAATGCAAATGATGGCACTCCAGGATGGGAGAATAATTCATATGAACATTTTCGGGCCACAGTGGATTTGGTAATGACTGCGACCAGGAATTTTCAGGATTTTGGTGGCAGATTAGATACTGGAGCATGGAGTGCAATCAGCCGCTTGTCTCTCCTGAAAGAGACGTCCCAGATTAACCACGGAGACACACTGAAGGGAATGGAATCCCCCTTATAAATGGGGATACTCTACACACTTAAATATTAACCACTACGTAGCCCAGCAGATAATTATAATGAAATCACGTAGGCACAATATGGGAATCGTAGCTGCGTGGGCGCTAACAATGAACACGTGATCGCACTCACACAAAGAGAAAATTAACACTGGTATTGCTTAACCTAAATAGCCCTTAAATTGCACTGGGGGGAGGGATAATTGATGATTATCACAGGATCTTTACTTGAATTCAAGGCACATAAATGGCGAGATAGGGGATGCAGGCAGGACTCGAACAAAGGAGGATTGCTTTGTGGAGGAAGGAGTTAAAGTTTAAAGAAATGGAATTTTAATCAGTATCTAAGTAAATGGGAAGGGCTGGCTATTGACTTTTTTTGCAACGTGCGAACCTTGTAAAACCATTGTGGGCGCCTAACAATCGTCCCAGCTGTCCGTCGAAGCCAGTTCAACTTTAGCGGAGCAGAAAAAGGATGCAGCATGTGCGCTACTGAAAGGTCACAGGAGGATCTGCTTGCTTCCAAAAAATGGCGTCTTGAAAAACAATTCGAACTTTTGGGCCAACCATAATTTTTGCAAGGAGTCATACTCAGCAAACAAAACAGAGGAAAATTCAAGGTCTTAGGACTATAAAATAAATACAGATTAAAAATCCTACCTGGCCCCTAGCCTCGATATGCCTATTTGACCTTCCCTATACCTACATGCCTCCCCATCGCGTGATGGGGGTGGAAAAGGGGTTTTCATTGTTCTCTGGATCGTACGATTTTGGGGTTGAGGCGTAAAAACTAAAAACAATCTCATCGGGGTGCTAAAATTTTATCTGGTTGCAAATATGCTCAGTTCTGTCCGACGCTCGCCAATTTTCCTGGCTCGACAGTCAAATAAGTAGCAGATTATTTTTGTCAAAATTAAATGATGCTCTGAAATTTACAGGAGGGAGGGATGTATATCGTAACAGGTCCCCTTAAATTTGGCCCTTGACATTTTCTTGGTGAGGGTCTTAACTAATTCCTCCCTTACTGGCCCATGAAAAAGTGGATATAAATCCGGGCCGGTTTCATCTCTGAAATATTGATAAGAAATCTTCCAGAGACCTCTTGAAGATGAAATCATGCAGAATGTATATCAGTGCTCCATTTTTCTATGCTGTACATTGTGTGTGTGTGTGTGTGTGTGTGTGTGTGTATATCGCGATATATATATATATATATATATATATATACAATATAATATATATATATATATATATTATATATATATATATTATGATGTGTTATAATATATAAAACCATTCTACAAATGTGATATGTGTCTCTGAAAATTTTGATGCTTTGTTTTGCAGATTCAGTCATTTGTTGTGAAATATGATAATATGATCTTAAAATGTCTTTTTTTTTTTTTTTTTTACAGATAAATTGTGTATCATGTGCCGGTTCTGAAATATGTTTTAATATGTTTTTTTCATTTGTTTAATATATTGGACAGAGTATATTAAAATGAATGCTGAGTGTTATTTTTTCCTTGTTTACATATATATATATATATATATATATATATATATATATATATATATATATATATATATATATATATATATATATATATATATATATATATATATACATATATGGGTAGTAGATGAGATGCTAGAAGAAATGAAGGGTTGAGGTATGTGCGCATATATTTAAGTTGTAAAAAGGCTAGATGTGAGGATGTATCAAAGTGTTTTGAGGTGGTGTGGGCATGTGGAGAGATTTTGGCACAAAACATAGGTGAAAAGTTTGTTCTACAGAAGTGTTAGGAGACAGAAGGAAAAGAAGGCCCAGAAGTCTGGTTAGGTGATGTGCTAAACTTCTTAGAAAGAAGGTTCCTTTAAACCCATGGAGCTCTAGAGTGAATGTGAGACAATAGTGAATAGAACTTTGAGGTATGTAGGTTCGTCGGCACATTGCTTGTGACCCTTTATATGTAGGTGTATATGTCTACTTTAGTGGAATTTTCCCCATGCAAGCGCTTCCATGATTCAGCAAATAAATCAGACTACTTTGTTATTCTTTCTAAAGCCAACCCTTCTTGGGGATAGAAATTAATGTTGATCATACACACACACTCACACACACACACATATACATACTTATTTATATATATATATATATATATATATATATATATATATATATATATATATATATATATATATATATATATATATATATATATATATTCAGACACACACATACATATTATAAAAAATATACATTTGCATTTTACAGAATATAGACAGCCCCACATTTAAAATCAGTGTACGCCCTGATCTTTGCCAATGCCAGTGAAGGCTTGAATAAAACATTCTCACACCCAGGATGAGACGAATCCGTTACACTAGAGTGTGTTTATCCTGGATCTTGAGTCTCAGGCATATCCACGCTTCAGATGAGGGTTTTTCATGTGGTAAACAAGTGATGTGGATCATTTTCGCCAAAGGAATGTGAGTAATTGTAACTTTATATGTGAGGAAGTTGTTTATTCCCGTTTTTCGAAGTATTTGGGGTTTTTGCTTCTGTATAAAATGATTTAATTCACCCAGTTTATTCCCCTCTTTTTGTTTGACGTCTGTGTGTTTTAGATGCTGTCTCACCATTTTAACTTGTTAAAAACAACATAGTAAAATAGTCTCTCTCTCTCTCTCTCTCTCTCTCTCTCTCAGTGGGGTTGACCTCTGGGTTTTTTAAGTACATGTAATGTACAAACAAATACAAGTCCTGTTCTATTTCTCTCTGTCTCCCTGCCGCTGAGCTCTAGCCTATGGGACATTGTTCGGTTCTTGAACTTTTCTGATTGGTTGAACTTTACTTGTTATTTAGAGTTCACGTCTCTGGGGAAATGATTCTTTCCTGGGGAGGGTTATTCACTCCTCGTCCCTTTTCCCTGAAAGCTTTTAACTTAAAAATGCACATTTTCGTTTGATTTTCTATTTAAATCGAGGTTTATTTTCCCTTGAAATTTATACCGCAGTGTTTTCAACTCATTGGCTTTTCTTTCATTGTTTACTGGCGAGATTACTGGTCCATAAAATAAAGATAAATTGAGTATCAAGTTGGTCGTTCCAAATGGCCTCTTATTGAAGATTTAGTTTAACCGATTCCAGCTATTAGCCTTCCATCCATTATCTAGCGTTTTTTATTACTTAATTCTTTCGTTCTTCTTAAACATTATTTTCCGTTAACTGTTCGGGTTTCAGATTTTTATAATTCTTCAATTGCCATAATTATTTATGTTGAAAATAGATTTAGCTGTTGTTGTAGAATGTCTCCATGCCAAAGTTGTATGTGTTTGTTGGTCTTTGGATTCTGTACAAGAAAAGCTAGCGCTTGAAGGGACTTTTATCTAAGTTGATTTTCTGTGGGATGATGTTTTTTTTTTAACTTTTGTTTTTTATTGGGTCCAAAATAGAAATTATATTTCCAAAGATTTCATTCCCTTTAGTTCTTTGCTGTTTTAAAAACAAAATAGCAATTTTTTGCATTGTGATTTCATTAATCTCTAGTTCTCTGCTATATATAGTAAGATATATATATATATATATATATATATATATATATATATATATATATATATATATATATATATATATATATATATATATATATATATATATATATATATATATATATATGTATATATATATGTGTGTGTGTGTGTGTGTGTGTGTAATTTTAGTAGGGTATACAAGGAACTGATTAGTCCCCAAAGTACTATGAACAGTATTTATACTTCAGGAGAAAGATAGGGAAAATTCTGTTCTTTTAAATACTAGTGGTACAAGTAGACCTACTCCTAAAGTACTTCCCAGTTAGGTCTCTCCTCGAATATTGGAGAAATTAACCTTTCCAAGAATTGAACGTTAAGTGTTTTCTGCTTATGTAAAACACTTATTTTTTCTCTATTTAATTCACCATCATCATCATCATCATCATCATCATCATTATCATCACCGCTGTCGTCTTGTGATGCCTGTGACCTCAAGTATGGAATGAGCGTAATTTATCTGAAATGTATGGAAACATTTTTTTAAGAATGGAAAGGATCGCTGTTTTTGCTGAGCCTTTTCCCGATGTGTCTAACACTCATCGAACACCTCATTTCAAAATTTGTTTTGGATGATCTTTGAAACCGTATAAGGTGACAATAAACTCGCGGCCCCCAAATACTGTGGACTTTAAGAATTGGTTAATGTGAAGAGGTAATTTATGTCAATACTTTTAGTATTGGACGATTAAATTTTACGTAGAATACGAGGAAAATTAAATTACTCTGAAAGGAGTTGGAGGATTAATTTCCTTCCTGGAATCAGTTTATATATTTTACCCAATTTTTTTATTATTTGAGCTAAATGCTTGACTTTTTAAACCTGAATTAAAACAGTAATTTTTGTACTGATATTATCTTACATTTTATTACTGGAATTACGAAAAAAATTTCTCTAGGTTTGGCTTAAGTGCGACCAAAATATAAAGAATGAGATTTGAACTAATTGTATTTTTTGGAATGCGTACTATTTGAATTATTTTCAGAGGAGGCTTATTGTTATTTTTTATTTATTAAATATGGTAGGGCTGTAATATGCGGTGCTAAATTTGAAATAATTTTGAAAGTCATGAATTAAATTTTCGTGATTTTCTGACATTCTTTTAAACTAATGCTCATGAGTTATTAACAATATTCGGTTCTCATTTTTAATCTAACATTAAAATAGTTTTCTTCCTGTGTCCTTTGATTGCCAGTTTCTTGAAGCTCGTAAATCCACACAAGAAGAATTAAAAACTGTCAAAAATGTCTTTTGTGACATCTTTAAACTAATGATTTCTCTCGCTGATGCAAATTAAGTATACCACTTTTAAATCAGACCACTGAAAACAGCTCTCCTAGGGCTGGCCCTTTGACTTATTTTACGTGGCTAAGAACCAATTGGTTATTTAGCAACGGGACCTACAGCATAAGAAGAATCGAACCACATAACAACAACGAAAATGAATTTCTATCACTAGAAATAAATTTCTGTAATTCTTCATTGGCACCAGAATCGATTTCTCAGGCCCAGCAGATGCAGAGCCGAGAGCGGGACCAACCCATCCAATGAGGAACTGAAGATGCAAAGTGAGCTTGAACGAAAATCATCTTTAGTCTCAGAAGATCTGGGTACACGCATACTAAAAATGTCACACACGTGTGTGTGTGTGTGTAATTTTCAGCTGGACTGGCTTAGTAAAAGAAATTTACAAAGTATACACTAAGGTGACAATACAAAGGAACCTAAAGACGACTGGAAAAAATTCATACATGGCCGGGAAAAGATCTGTACTCCATTGACAAATCTAGTTTATCCATGCAGTTGGGTTCACACCTTTGCTGTTATGTCCAGGAAACTAGCTTCCATAAAATCTATACGTTTTATTTATTTATTTTGAAATAAATGGATCTGATTTTATGTATTCCTTGGCAGATATTCATATACTGTATTTAGATAGTGTTTATTTTAGAAAAATTGGATTCGGTTATGTTTCTTCCCAGCATACCATTAGTAGATTATCTTTTTAGCACCTGTCCAGTTGATGGCGTGATTGCTTTCACTAAGTGAACGAAAATTGCACTCTTATTATGTGCACATGTTGCATATTTTTATGTTATTATATTCACATTTATCCAATATGAAAATTGTCACTGGACTTACATGGAAGTTGATACATAATTTTTCGTACTGTCGCGAGAGTTCTTTTCAAATGCTTTTTGACTGTTATTGTTCTTAAATGTTACATTACCTTCCAAGCACTTTGGAGATATTAGTTATTCTGAAATTATTCCTCTATGGCAGTATGATTAGATTTTTTCTGTCATATGTTTTTCTGCCATTATTATAAACAGTACTTTGCCACTTTATATGGATTATTTAATAACGAATCTTTATATTTTATATTTTAAAATCCTGCAAATATTCTCACATCTGTTTTCATCATCAGTATACTTAGGGCTGCATGTACAGTAGGTTATACTCTGAAGAACATTATTGTGAAAATTGATATCTTTACTTTATTGCTTCGGCCAGAAGCATAAATATTGGCTATCGTCATTTTTTGTTTTAAGTAGTGAATTTCATCGATGGCACCAATTTATTTAATTTATCAAAGAAAATATTTATGTTTTCGTTCCCTGACCGAATACCCACTATTAATTTAACAAAGAAAACATTTACTTCTTTGTCCCCTGGCTAAATACATGCTGTGTCGTCTACTTACCAAACCGACACTACCAATGTTTTGAGAGTAATATATTCCCTTGAATACAGTTGTACTTTCTTTTTACACATACTTGGCCTATACCAGTTCTTTTGAGATGATGTTAGAATGGTATATCCAGCTGCCTCCTCTTGTAAGGCATAACAGTTTTAACAGGTCATCAGTGGGTACTTTTATGAATGATACCACACCCAAACTCACCTGCCTAAAATCAAAGTTAATCTGTATATTATTTAATTTGTTTATCAGGTAAACATTTGGGTGATTAAATATCATAATAAAAAAAAGTGAAAGAACTTGTTTAGAGAGCTTAAAACTTGATGAAAATATCTTGTGTGATCTCACTAACTTTACCGTATTGTTGTGAAGTTAGGCAATAATTGATCCTCGCTGGAATAATTATTAGCTGTGTTGGTTCCACATTGTTATTTTGAATCAGTTGGTGTCTACTACTTTGTCGTCTGCTAATGTTAAGAACAATGTTGACTTGATAAGTCCAATCAACAGTTGATAAATACTTGATAAGTAAATTTATTGATGCACAGATTCACGGTAAATTCAGGATTGTGGATACAGTTATTTAATGAAATAGATGCATGTATGTGTATCAGTGTATGTGTCCTTGTCTTTTTTCGTATACTCAGAAATTTTGCACATGCTTTTTAAGGTCTGTCCTCTTGAGTCGCTTTCCTCGTTATTCCGGATGAGAAACTGGTGCTTATATATTTGTAAACTTTTTATTATATTTGTAAGAATGGTTTTTTTAACAGGTAATGGATGTTGGTTATTTAAGGATAGATGATATAGGGAAGATGGATAATTTTCATGTCTTGGCTGAAATAACCATTGGAAATATTGATTCTTTCATTATAATATATTGTTTTTTTTTTTTTTTTTTTTTTTTTTACAGAGGCAGAATTTCTATAGAAATTTATGTTCTCAAAATTATAATACAACACTCATTGAAAATCGATGTGATGATCATACATAAAAACCATAGGTAATATGAGATAACACTCTCTCTCTCTCTCTCTCTCTCTCTCTCTCTCTCTCTCTCTCTCTCTCTCTCTCATACAGTTATGACTGTTGTGATCATTTTTGAGTGTGGTTTTTTTTTACTCATTTATCCCCCTTTTCGCTTCAATAAATAACAGGACTAGATTTATAAAGAAGGGAAGGGGGAATAAGCGCGCGTAATTATTAATACGTAATATTAATTTGGCTATTTTGCAGTGGATGAAATATTAATTCGATGGAAGGGATACATTCCATGAACGAAACGAAATGAAATCTGATTTATTTAGAAAATGAAATTAAACCTTTGCGTAAGCCGTAGCTCTCGAGGGGATCTCACAATGAAAGAATTCGCTGGATAATTTCATGTGAAAACAAGGATTTACTCTGTACAATGAATTTCTCATTTTGCATTTTGGGATTTTTTTGTTTTGTTTTGTTGTTTCCGTTTTTGTTGAATTATTTATGTAATATAAAAATATCAGTTAAAGATACAGAATATGGCATAATAATGTATACAGAGTGTTCATCTACTTCTACTTTCTCTTTACTCACTACTGAAATCTTAGAGTGTAAGTTTGAAAGTTATTTTCTATAGCAAAACGTCTTGCTGCTTCAGAGTTTGAATCTCTAAGGCCTGAACTTTTGAATCTCTTGATAGCTGAAAATTTTCGTGGTTGACACATGTACTTCGTACTTTAAAAAAAGATAAAAATGGAAAAAAGGCTAAATCACAATATTGTCTTGGATTGACTTTTAAATTTACATTAAATGGCCACGCAACGAGTATGATCATCGACACAGATGAGTACCAAGTTTCATACTTCAATGTTGGAGTTAGGTAATTACATTGATGCCTTCATTGTAACAATTCGAAGTCTGCTTAACATTTTCCTTATATCGTTTTATTGGGTTTAGGAGTCCGTATAGCTAAAATTTCTGAGAGAAATTTTGTGCTGCCTCCAATAAACAAACGATTCTTGTCGATTCTGGATCTTTTCTGCTAAGAATAATCTGCGCTTAATATAGCGAGAAATTTGCTCTCCTTCTAAATGGCATATTAGTTTGCTGCATTTGTCAACTCATTGGTAAAGCTTTCCCAAGAAATAGATGTGGTGTTAATGAGCCATGCCTAGGGATATGTGATGAGAGGAATATAGAGCTAAGTACTGGTTGTCCACGCTACAGTAGTTGAGGCCTAAGTAATAAAAAGATTTTAAATTTCCCCAAGTTTTTTTACTATTATTATTATTATTTTTTTTTTTTTACAGAGAATTAAACTGAGGTTTCGGTATCTGTTGATGAAACATCCCCAACAAGCCAGCTATTGAACGACTTTGTGTAATGACGGCTTTAATGAAAACCCGCTCCGGAACAGCAGAGCAGCTAAATACAGTTTTCCGGGAGATTCATGGAAATGATATACAAGCACCGAATGTGGCTTGTTAATTCCTTAATGGTCACTAGTCAAGTCTGCTTGATTGGCGTTTTCGAGATGGACGATAGGGATATATTGACCTTGAAAAGTTTACTTTTTTCAATAGAAATGGATGTAGGTGGTCAATCTAAATTTTTTAAATAGTAATATTTTTGTTTTAAAGCATGTTAACGTGATGTTTTATAATGTCGGGTCCACTGGAAAACTTTTACCATCTAAAATAACAGTTTTAGAAGAAGAATAATATAAAAGCTCAGTACAAAACATTCTATTAGTTCTGGTTCCTGTGAAGGAGGTTCCTGGTTTTCTTGACTGAAAGGTAAAACAAATGCTTACCTTCATTCTTTTAACCTCTAATCATCGATGTGTACCAGCCATTTTAGTAAGATCTGAACCCATATTGCTCTTGTTTCTAATGTCAGAAAGACGGATGAGTTTTCCCGAAAGTTAAGTATACCTTAGTTTAACCAGACCACTGAGCTGATTAAAGCTCTCCTAGGGCTGGTCCGAAGGATTAGACTTATTTTACGTGGCTAAGAACCAATTGGTTATCTAGCAACGGGACCTACAGCTTATTGTGGAATCCGAACCACATTATAGCGAGAAATGAATTTCCATCACCAGAAATAAATTCCTCTAATTCTTCGTTGGCCGGTCGGAGACGAACTCGGGCCTAGCAGAGTGCTAGCCGACAACTCTACCGAGTCGCCAACGAGGAACTAACGGAAAGGGTTGCCCATCTCTCGCAGCATCTCGGAATAATCTTGCACCTTCTCAAAGAAAGATTTCTCCTTCAATTGCTCAATCATCGCTAGGGCCGGTCTTCAGATTTTTTTCATGCCTTGATTAGTACCTTTATTGGCAGATGGAGTCCTGAATGAATATCTCTTATTCTGCTGAATCCTATATGCGAGTGTAAATGAAGAAAGAAATACCCTGTGCTAGGAAAAGGTGACTGGTAACACTTGATAAGTTACTGAACTACGACAGGAACAAGATGTGAAGGCAATCGAGAAGTTTGGGGGCATTTAAATAGTCCGCATCAGGAAACACGAAAATAGAGAATTAGTAAAATCTCAGGTTTCCAAAAACCATCATCCAGGGGGAAAAACACTTGTTTAGGTAACTGATGTTCCAGTGGAATGTGTCCTACAGGAAGCTGAGCAGTTAATGAAAGGGCTCATTTTTGAAAGCTTTTGTGATCATATCCACACTAAATATCTTGAGAGAAAAATGTCTTGTGAGACTGGAAACATATGGCTGTCATGAAAACTCTTATGTTGGTACAGGAGTGATCAAAACGATGAAGAATTTTTAATGGAAATCGGTTTTGTTGTTCTGCAGTCGAGAAACTTGCATTGGCAAGATTTCTCTTCGCATAAGTACTAAAACTCTCAGAAGTTGATACCGCGTGAGGGAAAGAGAGAACTTTAATTGATGTTAGGTCGAGGCTGTTTGTAAACATTTTACATTGTTTTCTTCATAACAACTCGCACACGTTATTTTTTTATTTTTTTTTTTTATCAATCTGCCAGTGCTTTTTCATAGCTAACTCTAATTATGTGCCTATGCGATTTTCTGTAACTCTTGTATTAAGAAAATTCTGCTAAGTTGCTGGATCCGCATATGTTTAAATTATTTTATAAAATTACTTTTCTATATATTTTCATCCTAATCTGGTTATTATGTAAGTAAAATAAATAGTTATTGTTTTAACTAATTCCTAGAAGTAAACAAAGCAATGTCATAATACAGTAACTACAAGTATCATTTGTGCGTTATTGCTGTTTGCATTATTTACGAACCAGTGTTATTAATAGTGTTGCCTCGCTCCACCCTTTCAACCATATATCTTTGAAATTGCTGATACGGGCTGTTGTATCGTAAGGGAAGTGAATGTCCTCGTGCACAAATCACTAAATCGGCCTGTGCTTAGCTGTTGTTGGAAGTGCTTGGCAATTTGAATTGAAATTTTCGTATACTTCAGCATATCATACCAGCAACAGTTTCTTAATAGAACGAATTATGTAATTTTTAAGTATTAGGATGTTTTGAAAAATAAAATAAGGAGTTCGAAGATGTCATAGATCCTAACCCATTTCAAGTTAGAATTTTTGTGGTGTATCTTTATCAATACGATGTTCCCGTACGTTGGTGTTTTTCCACCGAAAACAAAAACAGCGGTCGCCATAACATTCGTCTTTCAAATCTGTAATCAAGAACATGCTACGTATGAAAGAATGCGTACAGTCTGGTAGCAGCGTCATTGACATATGCAAACGGTTTACAGTCATCCAGGTGTATGATTGGAGGACCTCTAATCGACCATCATTCGGTGTAAGAGGCGGGTTCACTTTATTTGTCAGGTACAGTTTTTACTTACCCTGAATAACTTTTTTATGCGTCATAACGAACTTTGAATATAATGCCCTACAGGGAGGCAAAAACTTCAAAATGCTGTGTCTGAGCAATGGATGTCTCCTGGACTGTGGAGAGTAAAAGGTCGGGTAGAAATAGGAGGTGAACATTGCCGATTCTGTGACCTGAGTCTCTTTCCCGGGCATAATGTACACCCACGGGCCACTCCTAGACCCCCTCCTCCTAAGGTCTCACTCCTCCAGTGGAATTGATAGACGCATCACCGATTACTAATGAGGCAGCCCAATTATTAAGCCTCTTCGTTCACGTTGTAAAGTTGCAACATTACTGTTGAACTCACCAACAAATGTCCACCTCCATTAAGTGCTGTTCAACTTATTAACGAAAACTGGTGAAATTCAGCTAATTGGAATCCAGTCATTTTAGCTCTCTCAACCTGATTCTTTAAGAGTACATGCTCACACTCCCTCAGCTTGTTTGGTACACAAATAAACTAAATTGTTTAGTTTCTTTTATATAAAAAAAACTTGCTACACTTTCCTTCGTCAATAAATGTGTTTCATGTTGTCCACCAGTTAAAAAATTTGCATTAGTCACCAAGGATCTTCAAGAGGTTGCAAGTAGGAGTGAGAAAATTAAAGGGTGTTTGCAGCGTCCCTTCGGCTCCTAACTGCACCCACTTTTTACCTTACCCCTGTTCTCGCTTTCTTCCTTCCGTCTTGCTGTCCAAAATCTTTAAGTTTAATTGTGGGGTTTTCTCTCGTTTCCACCTTTAGATCCTAGTATTTCATCTTTATTTTCTGGACCTCTTTATCTTGCTTTCCAACTACTCCAACTCCCTCGTTTCACTGTCTTGAGCGGCCTTAATTTCATAAAATAAAATAAAATCATTCCTGCATTACTGTATTTCCCTCTACCACTGTTTTATGGAATTTAATATTTGTTTAAGAGCCGAAAGTCATGTTATTGAAATAGGTTTTCTTAAGAGGTTAAGTTGAAATGAATTGGTATAATATATAGTAATAATCATTCATCAGTCCTTAGTTTTCATGTACTCATTTTCTCCAATTTAGCATTTTTTTGAATTTGTGGAGGACAATGTAAAAAAAAAGGTTGAATGTAGAAATGGATGTGTCTTGTCAGATGAAAATTCTTCCTTAAGGTTAGCAAATATTTGACAACTACCGTATAGAAAGGAAAGGCTGTTAGATTGAAGCGAACGCGTTGCAAACATGTCAGCAGTTAAGTTGAATTGGGAGTTGTCATCAATAGTTTTTCTTTTCTTTATTTTGTTACCCCGAGAAGATGGTAAGTCGTGACACGCTTGGTAATTAATTCTCTTGGAAAATGTTCTCATATGTTTTCATATACGTAGTAGTACACACATATATATATGTATATATATATATATATATATATATATATATATATATATATATATATATATATATACATATATATATATCCTGGATTATCTTTCTGTTTATTACCCTGACAACTGACCATCTGGTATTCTTGTTCTTTTGTTTACTTTGTAACCTTCTTTATATCTGTCTCATTCGTTCCCCGACGATGCGTTATTAAACGTGAAAGCGCTTGGTACTGAACTTCTGCCTGTCATTTTCCTGTGGGATTCGTTCGCTTATACACTGAAGTCACGTGCATCTACTGTGATTTTTAAGTACATATATATATATATATATATATATATATATATATATATATATATATATATATATATATATATATATATATATATATATATATATATATATATATATATATATATATATATATATATATATATATATATATATATATATATATATATATATTATTATGCGTGTGTGCGCTCCCGTTCATACCTCTTTTTGCCTGTAATCTGTTCCAAATTGTATTAGTGATTTTGATATATCACATTTAAATGCTTGAGTAATCTTGCTTTCGAATTTAAACGCCATATTGCCTGGACAGCGCTGATCTTAATCCTTCAACAGGAATATCAGGACTTCTGCGAGAGAGACTCTTTTCCATCGGGCTTGAACTTCCCAAAACGCCCTCTTTGTATTACAGAAACTTCGTAATTCTGACAAAAAGTCGCCCACATTACCATGAAGGGACAAAGTGACAGTTCTCTTCGCCAACTCTCAGATGTTTTCTTTCACTCTTTGTTTTCGGTTCAAGTTTTGTCGGCGACATCTTCGGTGAATTTTGAGACGAAGAGAAATGGCAAAAAGTTTTAATGAGTTCCTACTCTTTGGTCCAAACATTAACACTGCTTGGATTTTTGCTTTTCTTTTCTTTTGGTACTCTTGTCTAGATTTATCATTACTCCCGTTATATTTTGTCCTGTTTTTATTTTTTGGGCAGAAGTATGATTTTACTGATGCTCTCTCTCTCTCTCTCTCTCTCTCTCTCTCTCTCTCTCTCTCTCTCTCTCTCTCTTATCAGGTTTAAAAGAATTCTTTCGAGGTCATTGCCAGGTGACCTACATTTTTGGTGTGCGTGTGTGTGGGGGTGGGAGGGGGCGGAGGCTCATTTTATTTTAAAGAATTGAATGGTTATGTGTTAACCGCATATTTTGCTGTATTAGTAAAGTTTGAAGATTGGCATTGAATTAGCTTCATTACAGAAAACATTTGTATTTGGGACATGAGATCACTTCACATGGACTCGAAGTTACTGAGTGCCAAAGGATTGGCGTTTTCGATGGAAAAGCAAACTAGAAAAGATAAGTTAGGAAGAGAAGAAGAGCTTAAAATGCGGTTAGTGACGGCTGTTAGCAGAGGACAAAAGTTTTCCATTAGAAGACAATATTGGGTATCTGGCCTGACGGTGCGGGAAAGCTTTATTCCTCGACTGAAAGTCACAAGATTCTGTGCAGATAAAAGAAGAAATGGTTTCTTCGTTGGACCTGAATCGGTTTAGAAATCAAAGAAGAATATCATAGCACCCTCTGCTAGGCCTGAGTTTGCAAGGACATCGCAGGCCGGCCAATGGAGAATTAAATCATGGAATTTATTTCCCAGTGGTGAAAGTTTTTAAATCCATTTCAGCATAGTACTACGAGAGTTCTGATTACCGCAATCAGCTGTAGGTCCGTTGGGTCAATTTTGGTAACCAGTTGGTTCTGCCATTGTTTAGAATAACGTCATCATGTCGGCTAGCCCTAGCAGAGCTCGTTAATCAGCTCAGTGGTCTGAGTTAAAAAGCTATAAAGTAACTTTTTCTGTGCAGATGTAAAATCCCCTAGAAATGGTTTTTCACCACCCTCTTTTACCTGGTATCATTTAAGAAATCAAAGAATATCAATTAGGCCACCCTTCCTGAAATTCATCAGTGTGTTGGCAAGGACATCGTAGGCATTGAGAAGAAAGTGGTATTCAGCAGAGATGAAAATGAAAGTTGTCATAATTCCCAGTAGATGAAAGTTTTTAAGACAGAAGTTCAGGCATAAAAACAGACGAGGGAGAGTTCTGATTACCATGCTCAAGGCTTAGTCTTGGGTCAGACGTTTTAATAGTCGCTGCGCACTGTTTAGACCAACGTCATCATGTCGGCTAGACGGTGATGAATGTAAAGGACTCGTGGCAGATGTTTTGAGTTAAGAAAGAAATAATCAATGTAAGGGTAAAGGAAAAAAAACCGCTCCTAGAGAGCAAAACTGTTAAAAGGATATACCTTTGTTTTCAAATTTATATGCCAGAGAGAGAGAGATTAACAGCTCCCTAGGGCTGGCCTGAAAGATTTTGATATAGTTTACGTGGCTAAGAACCAATTGGTTAACCGAGACGGGACCTACAGTGTTGTTGTGGAAAAAGGTGTTGGTATAATTATCAGAAATGAATTTCAACTCATAGAAATAATTCTCTGCAGATTCTTCAGATTGGCGGGCCGGGACTTGTTTCTCGGTGTTGCAGAGTGTTAAAAATACAGAACTAAAATAGCTGCCGATTTGACCAAAAAGAACTGTTGGCCGGTAACAAAAATCAACAAATCCGTTTCAAATTAATTTTTTCATTTCGATGTGATGCCGTAAAATAGCTAAATAAGTTTCAAGATATGACTTTAATTGGCCTATTTTGTAAATAATAAATAGTGAAAAAATCATAATGGCTCAGGGAAAGCCCAATTATGAACAACAAGAAAAGATTTTTACTTTACTAAGCCAAGGGTAAAACCATGGAACATTTTTCAGCAGTAAAAAAGATTGGTGGATTAAAGGCCTGACCTTTAATGGCCACATGGCACTGGGCACTGATGACCAACAATGAGATTGAGCTTTAGCTTGAGGCAAAACATATTCAGAAGGTGCATGTGATAAAATGTAAAAGATGACATTGTCACCATCATCATCAGCCATCATGTCATCATGTTTGGAACAGGACAAATGCAAAGTCTAATCAATATATCTTTCGAGTCAGAAAGCATAAATCCAGGTTTCACACTGCCTTTTCCATCCGGATTCTTCTTATGTTATTTCAAATTTAAATGCCTTGCAATTAGATTTATCGTCCTATTTCTCTCTCTCTCTCTCTCTCTCTCTCTCTCTCTCTCTCTCTTCTCAACGGTATCTTTTGCATTGTTTTTGTCTATTTTTCTAGCGCAGTTGAAATTTTCAATTGTCATACGTGTAGATGTAATCAAATTTTGTTTAAAAACGGTGTTGATATCGTTATTGAAAAATATTGAAAAATTCAACTGTCATATTTTACAATGATTATCTGCAGAGTCTGAAAATTTGTATAATACATTACAGGAATTGTTTACTAGAATATTTTATAGTAATATTGTTAATATTAACAACCGTTTTCCATAACATAGGGTAGGGCCATATAAAGCAACTCATTAATAACTGTATTATACGTTCCATCATTCGCTTTGTCAGTGATTAAGTTTTAACGCACTGTGAATAAAAAAGCATATTGCATCAGTCGGAATATTCCGTACGGTTCTACCACTGATTTATCAGCACCACATCAGCCTTAAAGTGCTTCTTTGTTATTCGTTTTGTTTATCGATATGATTAATGCAATCTAGCTTTGTTGAAATATATACGTGTACACACATATATACAATATATATATATATATATATATATATATATATATATATATATATATATATATATATATATATATATATATATATATATATATATATATATATATATATATATATATATATATATATATATACATATACATACATACATATATATATATATATATATATATATATATATATATATATATATATATATATATTACATATAACGTATGTACGCGCACAAAAGCAAACTAAGGTTCGTTAAATTAACTAAAGAATTCTCCTGAGATTCGAATACCTTTTGATGTTCTTAGAAACAAAACTTACAGTTCGTTATTTGCAACCCCTCAGGTGATAGGTTTCTCGTGGACTCGAGAAAAAATAGAGATTGGAGTTTTTCTTTTATCTTTTCAACTTCCCTTTCTTCCCAGCTCGGTTGGAAACAATAGAGCAAAGGTATGCACGGCGCTTATTCAATAAGGATCGATATTGCTTTTTTTTAAAAGAATGTGAAAAATATGGGAGACGGGAATGGCTTGAAACCATTGTTCTCGTGAAAATAGAGTAGGTGCCGCAAACGGTATGCCGTCTTTGATTACCCAAATGCAGCAACCATGTTTTCTTAGCTGAACGTTTTTTCACACTCTTACGTTTATATATATATATATATATATATATATATATATATATATATATATATATATATATATATATATATATATATATATATTTATATATATGTATATATTATATATATATATATATATATATATATATATATATATATATATATATATATATAATATATATATATATATGTATATATATATATAAAGTGTGTGTGTGTATGTATGTACGTACGTATGTATATATGTATCATGGAACACGGGGATTATTGTTGTCCATAGAATAAAGTGGATAGTGATGAGCCTTAAAACAGTGTTAATGGAAGACTGGCTGAAATGGTGCCCATCAAAAGAAGCAGTTGTGTTGTAGTGTTGATCTCGAAAGTAGTGGAGGTTATTGAATTAACGAGTTGATTTACTTATTCACATTAAGGAAATTAATGAATATGATGCAGCGTTAAAAGGATAGTAATATTTTAGGAGGAAGGGTAATGCCACTTTAGGTATTGATATCTTCGATAAAGAACAGAACAGTTAATGTTTTCTGACCAATATTAATTGAATTAATATTAGAGATGAGCTGTCCGGTTAATTTTCATTGAACAGAATTGGAAAATACGCTGTTGGTGAGACACAGAACTTGGTAGAAATTGAAGATGATTAACGGTTGGATTTTGAAATAAAAATTTGGGAATGAGTGTGTACAACACAGGAGGAGAGCTGAACAATAAAGTAAGAACTGTTCAGAAATTGCAAAAAGCATTAATGAAAGAGCAGGTGGGGACTTATCCCAAAAAGAATGCCACTAGAATTAGAGAAGGGAATAGATGTTCAGTCAACAATTCTTACTGAGCAATTAGAGAAAAAGTTGAAAGTTCTCTCCAGATAGAAGGTATACGCCACACTCGCATAATGTGGCGTTGCTAATAGGCACTTATGCCACAAACCGTCATATGCTCATATGCTATCAAAATCGATCAGTCTCCTAAGTCCCCAGAGAAAACGGCTAAATAAATGAGAAAGAGTGTGTGCCCCTTGTGGACGCCACAGATAGTGATTCAAAAGGATAGGTTTGGATTCAGAGTTAATTAGAAATTGATGACCGAACAAACTTTATTAGTTAAAGAAGTTACTGCAATAAGATGGTAGCTACAAACCTTATAACGGTCATCTTGATTTGGAATGGGTTGAGCACTGAATGCTTCCACAAGGAAGGGTAAGTGCAGGATTCAGTGACTGAATAAAAAAAGAGGGGGGTGAATGAGGAACAAGTTATCTGGAAATTCACAGAGGAGCTGTGCAGAAATGAGATCTGGGTGAATGCTCAATGGTAATCAAGTTTGGAAGAGCACTGAAGATTAGAGACGGGCTGATTTTGAAGAATCAGGAGAATTAGAATAGACTGGGAAGTAAAAGATGCCGAAATGTCAAAGGCTGTTTCCATTTTACTCGGAGAGCAAGCTTTAAAAAAATCAGGATGAAGAGGGGGAGGAAGGTCGGGTGTACAGAAGTTAAGAACTTTGTTTCCCACTAACTAGATTTTTGCAGTTAAGAAACTAGCTAAGGGTTCCAGATTTTCTTTTAGTTCGGGAAAACTTTTTTCTATAAGTAGAAAAGAATAGCAATTCCAAATGGAGACAAAAGATGCTGGGACTGATACGCCCATTTCCGTGGGCGGATGCTCTAAGTGTAGTTGTCAAACCAGGGATTAAAAGGGAAGGAGGATAATGTGCATCAGTAATTTAGGTAATGACCACAAAAGCAAGGTGAGGGGATGGATATCAAGCTATCCTTCCTTTAAAATATTTTAGGAAAACTCGTTTACCACCCACAGTGAGAACTCTGTGAGCACAAAAGTGGCATTATGTGTACGAAATTACTCGAGAATATAACAGTGGAAGATATTTTGCTGAAGTTTGTATGCTGTGTGTTAAAAAAAAGAAACCAACGGTATTCAATACTTCGTCATGATAAGATGCAAATGTTTGTTGTTGAATAATATGTCTAATATTGAAGTGTTGGCGTCTTAAAGTTCTTTGGTATACATCAGCATTTAATATTCCACTTCATTAAATATTGTATTTTTACCTCCTGCCACATTTGTATTGTAATAACGTATTCATTTTTGTTATATGATATTTCTCTCAAGGAAACTGGAGCGTAGAAGCTGTGGAATGCATAGTAATGGAAGATGCTCTGAACGTTATCAGTCAGTGGAATCAACCTCTCTCTCTCTCTCTCTCTCTCTCTCTCTCTCTCTCTCTCTCTCTCTCTCTCTCTCTCTCTCTCTCTCTCTCTCTCTCTCCTTGCTATTTCGACTTGCAGACGTTCACGGGAAGATGTAGCAAAACAGGATAAAAAATGTTTCTCATATCAATCCTGGTGTGGTTTTATTTTCATGTTTATTCCAAATTATTTAATTTCCACTCTGAGGAATGACCAGGATGACGGTTTTGAAGAAGCGTTGATAAATTCCAGAAAATGTGGATTGAGATATGGAAGTGACAGCGCGGAGGGAGACGAGAAGAGCTGTCATACTGAAAATTGATGAATATTTGATTGATGCTAATAAACAAGAGACAGG
This sequence comes from Macrobrachium rosenbergii, assembly GCF_040412425.1. NCBI lineage: Eukaryota > Metazoa > Arthropoda > Malacostraca > Decapoda > Palaemonidae > Macrobrachium > Macrobrachium rosenbergii. The sequence continues at coordinate 20,223,401 of NC_089792.1, forward strand.
CGCTGAGTGCGAGATAATTATTGTTAAATGGGTAGCAACAATGCAAAATTAAGGTGAAATGTAAGTAAATTACCGATGAAATTATGGCAGTGAAAACAAAGAGCTCTGGCAACCATTTGCTTCAACGAAATCTCAATTTAAGATGATCGAATTAATGTAGAATGATTGGAAAACGAAAAGTTATATATAATTTCATATATGTTTGTTTCTCAAACTCTACGCTTTTCCATTTTCATCAATACTTTTGGGATGAAGTGGTTATTAATGCGTTGTTTTCTATCTAACTGCAATCAGCAACAGTTGACTAACCAAAAGGTCGACAGAGGAAAAGTAGATTATTTCAGCAAACGAATTGAGTCACAAATATGCCATAGGCAGTATAATTGGAGGATCATTCTTACCTCTTTTACACGTGGCTTACTGCGGTATATCAATCCCCGCTAAGCGGCCATGTAAGCTGTAACTTGGACTAAGTCCAGGTCTATAAAATTATCCGTGAAAGTTTTGGCAGCTGGCTCTTGCTACCTTTAATCTTTTTCATGCCCATGTCTGCTTTTGCACGTACTCTTGATTGAAAATAAAGTGACTATAGAAACTGGTAAAAGTTTGAGAGGTTTCATAAGAGGGGAGAGTTTAATGTTAGCAAGAGGTCTGGGACTTGGGAGAAAAGGGAGAATGGATGTGATTGTCAGTTTAGGTGGTGAAAGGCAGAAAATTGCAGAATAATATATTTATTTTGGATTCAGTGTGATATATAATGGTAAGGAAAGAGAGCAGCTCAATCACAAAGAATGTGGAGAAACGAGGGATCTCGGTAGAAGACTGGAAGAAACCAGGCATGTGTGTTAAAGCAAATATTTAGGTAGATTGAAGCCAGTTCTCCTGCATGGGAGTTCAGTATGAGTGTAAATGATAATGAGAAAAACTTAAAAGCTACTAAGATGAAATTTGGATAGTGTATGCAAATCAAGAAAGGCTGAAACTTAGGAGGCGAATGATTGTATTTTTAATAAGAAGTACGTGAAACCGGCTATTGTGGGTGAAACGGATCATATTTCTTAGAAGACTAGATCGCCAGCAGAGGAATGAGGACGAGTAGGTTTAAGAGTGGTATCACATAGATCTTTTAGGAAGAACTGGGTGAAGGAAACAAGAAATGCTGGTGTCAAGGGACGTTGGAACGGAAGGACCTCATGTCCAGGTACCGCAAGAGTGCATGTCGAAGAAGCTTTGTCCATTGACGTGTCTGATTTTAATAGTTAAAAGATGGACAAGGCAGTGAATTTGGTCTCTTTTTCGGGAAGGCATCCGCATCAGTAGAAATATATATATATATATTTTTTTTATATTACAAGCTTTATATATTTTTTCATCTTTCTTGCACACTAAAGCGTTGATAATTTGTTGTTGAACTCTAAGAGGGACAACTTTCTCCTCAAAGTTAAGTATTTTCAACGACTTCATGGGTCTTTTTAAAAGTTTTTCAGAAACCCGTAGTGCATTTGTTTGTATGTAATATATATATATATATATATATATATATATATATATATATATATATATATATATATATATGTAATGTATATATATGTATGTATGTATATATAGTGTATATATATATGTATGTATATGTATGTATATACCATGACTGAATAGCAAATTCTAGGCTGTCGTGGCTGGGTCCGTGCTTTGTATTACCAGTCGAAATATATTGGTTACCTGGCTTGTATGAAATCAGAAAGTAATGTCTTTTTCGCACCACTAAAGGTAAAAGATGTATATATATATATATATATATATATATATATATATATATATATATATATATATATATATATATATATATATATATATATATATATATACATATATATTTATATGTATATATATATGTAATGTGTGTGTGTGTTTATGAGTATGCGTACCTTTTATCACAAAGCCAAGTGATCAAAGGCAACGTAACCACCATCGTTGCCTCGCCTCTCCCTCCTGCCTTACTACAATGGCTCGGTGTCATCCTGCATTACCTTATTTTTCCCCATGATATCCAAAAGCAGTATCGGGTGATAATAAACATGAGACGCGCACACGCCTTTACCCCATTGTTCCAACGGAGTGGCTGAAGAAACCAGAAGAAAAACAGTGGAAAAAAAATCATGTCGTCTTTATTTTTTAGGTTCAGGAAATACACGAGCTCGAGCGGTTCGAGGAGGGTTGACTAATTTTATTGTTTCATTCAGCCTCATCTTTTTTAGAAACTGAAAGAAGACAATTATGGTAACACTATGTATTTTATTGTATATATATATATATATATATATATATATATATATATATATATATATATATATATAATCAGTACAAACGTTTTAATATCATTCACTCTACATCAAATATTTTAGTTGATAACCACCGTCCCGTGGGGTCGAACCAGCGACGGACGAGGAATCAGGACTACAGTTGTCGGTGGACTTATTATCAACTACACATGTATATTATATGATATTAAGTTTGTATCACGGTGATGTGATAAATAGTCATATATATATGTGTGTGTGTGTGTGTGTGTGTGTAACTATACATGTATATATATATATATATATATATATATATATATATATATATATATATATATATATATATGTATATATATATATATATATGTATGTATGTATTATTTAGTATCCAAAGACATTTCACCGCATAGTGAATATTCTGCTCCAAACTCTAGTAACATCGCACGATTTGTAAAAGTTTGGTTACTGCAGAAAAAAGTTAAGGAGTCCGTCTTTCCTTTTGAGCTCTTGAGTGCAAACATGAATTTTTTTAATTTTTAAGAATCTACTGTCACACTCTTCAGAACACACACACACACACACACGTGTGTGTGTGTTTATTGTTTATAATAGAAATGAAAGTAGAATTTTCAACTAAAACTAATATAAGATGTATGATGTCATGGAACTCATGAAATTTTGCAAAAATGGTAAAGTTGACCTTTAACATGAATTTCAGAAACAGTTAATCCTCTAAAATTGCCCTATTCATGCTGTTTTACGAGAGCACTCGGCATTGGCATTAGAAGGAAAATGGTAGACTCAAGGTTATAACAATTGTCACATCTATAAAAGCTAAATGCAATGGGACGCAGCGTATGAATATTTTGAAAAGAACAAATAAAGATCATAAAGTTAGGACTGAGATGGCATGATAACAGCACGAAAAAGCAGGAAATCTCAAAACGAGAGGGATTCATGTAGTCCATTCATTGACAGAAGACGGAAACCTTTCTTTAAATGTTATATTTATATACAAACACATAGACACATACACACATATATATGTGTGTGTGTATGTGTGTGTGCGCGCGCTCAAGGAAAACCCTACCGCCGGTGATTCAGATTCAGCAGTTGGATATCGGGGCTTTGCTCAGAATTAAAAAAAAAAAGGCCAACCAAGGTGCCATAAACGTCAAACAGAATAAGTATTTCACAGCCTAAAAAGAAAAATTAAATGTGGCGCAACTAACGTCGATCAGGCTTAAAGATTTATCTCTCAATACTTTTAACTTACGAGTGAGTTTTAAGGACAGGGTGCAAATACTTAACACTATCATATATTTTACCTTTAATTGTAACTTCAAATCCATGGGGTTGGGGTCAATTTGAAGTAATTTTACCTTAAACAAACAAGAAATGTTAAAGGTAAGAAAGCCATGCCTTTTGGAATGTACAAATTTTAACAATCAATTATGCATAAAAAATTGGGGTGGCGCGCGGCTGGGTGTACGTCATGAGAGTATAAGCCATGTCGATGTCAGGCATTGGATGAGGGGCCTTCTGTTAGCTTACTTAATGGCTTATTTAGAGGTAATAATTTATTATTAAATTTGACAACTAGTTAATAGTATTAAAACTTATTCTAGATTGAAAGGCGTAGCTTTTGAAGAAATTCAACATTATTCTTGTCCTGGATACTGTTGTCGTCTCTGTGTAACGTGACAGAAACCTCGCTTCTGTTGTAGTATAAACAGCGCTTGCAGCTCGTAACATCTAGGCCATTGCAGAGCAAGAACCAAGGGACAGGTATTGGAGTATACCATATAAGCACTGTTAGGGCAAGGCAGGAGTCCCCAGGTTTGGCAACACTAATCGTATTTTACTACAGATCTTTCACGCCATCAGAATAGCTTCCATTATATATTAAAAGTGCTCCTGTACAGAGATATCAGCTGAATTAAGAGCCATCCATTTCTCAGCAAGTTCATGGGGATGAGGTTTCTATGTCGTGCACTTACGTGACCACAGCTAACTCAACCTCCCATTCACATCTTAATAGACTTGCGAATATGAGTCAGACTCTCCACCGCTCCCCTGATCTCTCTCTCTCTCTCTCTCTCTCTCTCTCTCTCTCTCTCTCTCTCTCTCTCTCTCTCTCTCTATATATGTATATATATATATGTATATATATATATATATATATATATATATATATACATACACGTGTGTGTGTATGCTGTATCCATTAATTTTAAACATTGTTGTAATTTCGTATATTAAGCCACAAATACCCTTTGAAAAGCGAAGATATTATAACTTGGATAGAATTTACAAGATATTAAAACTGACGTATGTGTGACTTGTGCAATAAATGCTGGGATCGTTAACCAAGGTACGAATTTGTGCCTTTTTTATTGAAACTATGTTGATAGCATCTTGAAAACATCAACCTTTTTATCCTTTGATATGCACATCATCCACCGATACAGACAATTTAAAGCAATGTAAACAGCACAAGTGTCCTAGAACCACTTCTGTACTAAATTCACCATCTCCTTTTTACATATTCAGACACCCGTGTCACGTTCATCGTTAAACAATTTAATTGTCCATAAGAAGTTACCTTCATTACCAGACATTCTCATCAGTCTCCACATTACATACTTTCCTTGATAAATCAGATAATACTATGAATGCTATGCCTATAGAATATTTCTATTCCTTGATACCTTCACCCCTATATATATAGGAACATTTATTCCTTACCTGTTTCTTGGGAATCTTCCTATTACCAGATATACCATATACATCCTAATCAGTTGTTTGATCATGCCTTCAACACCGTGCTGTTGCATTCCACTAGTAACCCCATGGTGACATTCCATTTATATGGAGTTTGCAGCCCAATTGCCTCTACTTATTGCCAAAAAAAGTGAGAAACATTAGGATGTGGTGCAGAAGTGAAGAAAGGTAACAGCTGATTTAGTTTTGGAGAGAAATCTTGATGTTTTGGCACTACGTGAAGGAAAAAAGGGAATGTTAGTTTATGCAGGAATGGATGGGAAAGGGATTGTGAGAGTACCTGAAATGTGTAGAGGTATGTCAAGGGTAAATGAAATGTATAATGTTGCACTGATGATGGTTGAAAGAGCACAAGCCTGTTAGTTTGAGGATTGGATGGGTAATTTCAGTGTGGTAGAAAAACATTTGTGATAACAACTGTGCATGAGTCAGGGTTGGAGATGACTGACAATGAAGAATGAATGGTTTTGGGGAGCATGAAAGGATGGCTGTCCTTATTGATTTAAACAAGTGGTAGGGAAAAGAGGTGGCTTAGTCAGCAGATATCGTGTTCCTCGAGTAAATGAGAATGGAGAGCCCAGTGGAAATGTATTTGGAATGGGACCTGATAGTTGTAAATATGCCTCATACTTGGTAAATCTAGAACTTCTTCTTCTTCTTCTTTTAACGTGCTTTTTCCCATTTTTGTAAATCCTAAGGACTTTTGATTTGGCAGTCTCGATCGGCTGCCCTGCAACATAAAAAAAACATAAAAAAATATGTTAATGTACTTTAGAAAGAGACAGTGGTAATGTTATGCTAGATTATGTAATGGTACTTAGTAGATGGAAGACTATATTGATGAAGATAATAGTAGAGGAGGAGGCTCAGCTAGCTGTAGGTATATCTGATTATTACTTGTTTGAAGCAAAAGTTAAGGTAGTTGAATACTGCAAAAGTTTGAGTGTGTATATGCATTTGTAAGGGGAATTAAGTGAATTTGGTAAATAGTAATTGAGCAGAGTATAAGGAAAAATGGATGAAAACATAGGCTTGGGTTAAATGCTTAGAGGTAGAGGGATTGTTGAATTATAAAATTCCAGGATGGGATAGCAGAATTAGAAGGGAATCTGTGTGATTTTAAAGGTGGGTGAGAAGAGGGAATGAAAAAATGGAGGGTGAGATGAGGAAATGAGCAGTTTAGTAAAGTAAAAGAGAATTTTTGAGGTGAGCTTTTAAGATTGAAGGAGAAAATCATGTGCAGGAATACAGGAGGATGAAGAAGGTCAAGAGAAGAAGGGAGAAAATAAGAAGGCAAGTAACATAAAGATAGAAAGGTAAAGGTGAATCAAGATTTTATCAAGAATATGAAGTTATACAAGGAGGTAATTACAAGGTGAAAAGTTAATAGGCAAATGGAGGAGTGTTGTCTGAAGAGAGTGCATTTTTACGTTGACGGAGTGCATATTTTGAGGATATTTTTAATATGAAGGAGAGGAGAGGCAAAGCTGATTGATGCAATTGTGGATTTTTTGTTATATTACAGAAATATCAGGAAATACAGAAAGAAGAGATCAGTTATTAGAAAAGAAAAAATTAGTTAACAAATTAATAAATAAATATATAGAAATGCAAGTAAATTATTGAAATACAGGGAGAATTGTTTTGGGCAATAATGCGTTGCATCTTTGCTTGAAATTTTGAAGTTCCAATTGTACAACATCTTCAAGAACAAAGGACCTCTGGAACTGGAAAGTTCAACAGCGAGGCACATTTACTGCATATTGGCGCTGCTTTTCAGCATACTTGGTTGCTCTCGGCAGGAAAAGAGGAGCATGAATCAATTGTGAATGTAAAAGGTCTTTGTTAAGATACAACTTATGAAAAATTGACAAACAAGAGACCATCCTTCGATGGTCCAAGTCATAAGTATCAATGTTAGAAAACAGAAACCTACCACCACGAACCAGTCCGTCTAAAAGAGATTTCTTTAGCAAAAACAGACAGCCACACCGGAGAACGGTTGTCTAGTAAAGGAGGGATAAATGACCTAAAACAAGTTGCATGGATTTTATCACTATAAATATATGAGGCCTTACGTACAATACCTAACTTTCGTGCAGCATTTGCTAACATTTTCATTAGAAGTTTCTCAAAAGTAAGATTTGAGTCAAAAGTTACACCAAGAATTAAAGCTTCAGGCTCATTCAGCAGAGTCCCAGGAGAGGATGGGCTGGAAAACCTGTACCAGATCTGCTAATCAATAGTGTTTTTGCTTTACTGGCGTTCAGCATCATACGCCACCGACAACATCATTCATTAATTCGCCCCATGTCATTACTGAGACTAAGGGAACTTCATTTCTCATAAATGGAGACTTTATTGCCTCTGTTGTTCAGAGGATCGCTTAACTCTTATTAGAGTCAGTGTAAACTTTTCTTTCATTCTAGTTAAAATAATTAGTCTTCTGTTCTTTCTTCACTTGTTATATTCAGCACTCTGAAGTCCATTAACTCGGTGTTCGCAATTTGATTTATCTTTTGTTAACTTGAAAAGAGCAGTGCTTCTTTCATCATAATTTTAGATTTTTTACTTGTGTTCTTGGTTTTGTTTCCCGTTTATTAACAAAAACATTCTTAAATTCTTGATGTTGTACAACCATTGCCAAGCGAGTTGTACTGTAGAGTGTAAGAGAAACAGTTTAGTGTTGCTACGTAGCTCAGGGAGACGACGATGAAACTCTGTCTGGACGAATCAGATTACATTGCGTATAACACAGAACGTAAAAAGTAAAGGTCATGTTGCTAATGAGGCTTTGTAGAAAGTATATGTCGACTAGATTACAAATGAGGCACAATAATAAAAGAAATGGAAGGGTCAGATTACAAACTAAATTAAGATAGGTAGGTAGGAAAGAACAGAGATGGCAAAAATAATTACTGGAAGAAACAGTAACTGAATTAGACATGCATTTAATGAAAATGAAGTTGAATTTTGGCTGAAAAAAAGAAATTAAGAGACTAAATGAGAGGAAGGATTGGAAAGCTGGGCGGAATGAAACACTAAATATGAGACAGATGTAAATGAAAGTGCTCTTTCCCGTGAGGTAAATCGTATTGTAAATGATAATGATGATAAGAGTGATAAAGAAAGAAACTGCTCTCTCTCTCTCTCTCTCTCTCTCTCTCTCTCTCTCTCTCTCTCTCTCTCTCTCTCGTCAGTAATAATTCCTGAGCATTAGGGTAATGGCAACAAATTTCCACCTACATGTGAGGAGATGCGTTATCGCTCATCCATGCCTTTCTGGGGGCCTCCGCAAATATGTCTTCTAAATTTACGATGTCGAAAGGTTTTTTGCTGTCAGTAGAAATTGTCGCTTATACTACCAGTTTAACGGTTATGTCATGTTGGAGAAATACCGCAAGGGCCGTTGATGATACTGATGCTACTAGAAAAAAATGATTGTTACAAAACAACAAAAACAGTCAAGTTTCTTGCTCCGCTTTTCACTCATTAAGATCTTGACAAAAAAAAAAAGTGAGAAGATGCCTGTGGACTTTCATTAGATGAAAGATAGGGCTGTGAATGGAACGGTGAATGATTGTTGGCTATTTCTCGAATACAGCATAGATTAATGATTATTTATAGAATGCAGACTGCAAAATTTTTTATCACCGGTATTGCAGTGCCTTGTGTTTAGTAGCTGAAAGGCGAATGACTAATGTTTCTTAATGGAATGTAAAATGATAAGTGTGTAATGGTTATCTTGTGTTTAATAGGTTTTGCGAGAAAATTTACCAAGTGACTGAAACTGGTTAAAAATTCATGTAAATGGAGTGATCGCTCTCTCTCTCTCTCTCTCTCTCTCTCTCTCTCTCTCTCTCTCTCTCTCTCTCTCTCTCTCTCTCTCTCCTCCATGAATTTAGAAATTGTGGAGGTTATTGATATAGACTGGAAAATCCTCTTTAGTAGAGCACTAAATATGAATAAATGTTATTGCTTTAACAGGAATCGACAATAATGAGGCGAATGGTGAAAGTGTAGAACTGACTTATTTAATCTTGTGGGAAGGAGAAAATATCAATTGTAATGTGTTTATATGCTAAAGAATTAATCATTACCACAAGAGGAAGAAAAAAAATAAAACGGACCTTCCCGCACATCAGGGATGAACGACGATTTTGGGACAGTATTTTTCTCTTTTTATTCTCATCTTTTCCATAGCGTAACCTCCCTAACATCCTCCACAACCTTCCATTAGTCATCTTAGCCATCCCTCCTTAGTTTTTATAATCCATCTAGTGGAGGTGTTCAACAGAAAATGTCTCCCCTCGTCATGATTATTGTTATGTCGTCGCACACACACACACACACACCAACTCATGGGTCGGTCGTTCCTGTTAACGACAGAAAATAGTATTGTTAAATTCTGTCTCGTTGAGTATTCTTTATATCCATGAGTTAGCATTTTTTTTTGCTAAAATGAAGCAATGTGTTTTAGTATGTATTTTTTGTTGGCCGAGTGTTGAGCTTCAGACTGTCACTTGGGCCGGAGTTCAATTCCCGCGACATGCATTTTTGCTAAAATGAATCCCGTGTGGCACTTAGCCACGTAAAAAAGTTTAGTAATCAGCTCACTGTACTGTATTAACTTATTATTATTATTATTATTATTATTATTATTATTATTATTATTATTATTATTCAGAAGATAAAACGTATTTATATGGAACAAGCCCACAGCGGCCATTGACTTGAAATTCAAGCTTCCAAAGAATATGGTGATCATTCGAAAGATAGTTAATCATTTACGTTTGAATTGAGTTGAATAGATCAATATAATAAAGGTGACTCTCTCTCTCTCTCTCTCTCTCTCTCTCTAATCTTGCTGATTCAGTTACTTTTGTAAAAAAAAAAGGTCTGAGAAGTAGTTTGGGGAGGCGAATCCATTTGAGAAGAATGTGATTATAATTTTAAGATTTTTTATTTTATTTCTTTCAGTACAGTTAAGACCACAATCCAACATGCCATATGGTCAAGCTTTTAAAATTCATTGGTTTTCTTCTTTTCATTGACATCAAGAATCAGAACGCGTCCATATAAGTTCGTCGGTGGCCACGTCCCTCTGTGTATGTTTTTATCTTTCACTTATTTGTCATAGTTACTGTCATCTTTACCATGTCATATTCATTTTTCATTTACTTAATCTCACTCTCCTGTGCCTGTGGCCTTGTTCCTCCGTTTTCACTTTGGTACGGCTGAGTATTATGGAATCTGACTATTGCACTGTCCCCTTCCCTGGTCTTTTACGTGGACAGTAGTTCGCGCAAATCCATTATTACCCATAGAACTGGATGGTAAAATGTGGGGAAATAATCATGCCAAGCGCCCCCCAAAATTGGTTTTAGGCATTTACTACTTGTTCATATGGAGTTATCTGTCTGTTCTTAAGAAAGAATTAGTTGACACTAGTGCTTATTTTCTCATATTTTCTTTCTTATGTGCAGTGCCTAATGAATTTTATGGTAATCTTCCAAACATGCTGACATAATGGCATGCACATAAGTTAACACATTTATGTCTGTATGAATGCGTTCAGGCGTACATTCCAGCAGCCACTTAGCATATGATTATTTGAACCAACTTGTAACAACTAGAAACATTTACTGAGATTTTATAATTTTATCAACTCTTTTATGGCAAAAAGATTAAAGATGTTGTGACATTTGAAATGCCAACGTTAACAGAAGCAGAGCGGTAACGTTAATTACTGGATATATGTGTGTGTGTGAGTCTCTCTCTCTCTCTCTCTCTCTCTCTCTCTCTCTCTCTCTCTCTCTCTCTCTCTCTCTCTCTGCAAAAGCCTATTTTGGAAGTATTATGTTCGTTCGTTTGTTATTCCATCTCTTCCATGCCTTTCATATCGAAACACACACACACACACATACCACCTATTTCTACCCCTTTAAGGAAGTACGGTGGTTAGTAAACAACACGCAGTTCACTGTAGGCAGTACTAAAGGCTTTTTTGTGGCACCCTGTGGCCCTTAGCTGCACTCACTTTTTAGCCTTTTACTTTACATCCACTCCCTCTTTCTTACTTCCATCCTGGTGTCCAACCTCTCTAACTATTACTTCTTAGTGCTCAGGGGTTTTTGCTTCCCACTTTCACTATTAGATCCTTGTACTTCATCTTTATTTTCCGGATATCTTTATCCTTCTGTCCAATCGCTCCAACTCACTGTTTTCACTGGTCTTGAGCGCGGAATGGCTGAAAGTGCCCCAGTGCTAAGCCTTATATCCTAAATTTCTCTCTCTCTCTCTCTCTCTCTCGCTCTCTCTCTCTCTCTCTCTCTCTCTCTCTCTCTCTCTCTCTCTCTCGTGTATGTGACCTACATTATTACTATTACCTGAAAGAAACATGTGTGTTACGTGGCGAGGAAACAGCCTGGGATATTAATGAAGAGGGCTTTATGAGATATCGCTTTATTTCAATGCGTTCCCCCTTAGTAACTTCCATGAAGGTCTTTACAGAGTACTGCATATAAATCAGGTAATCAAAATTAACATAGAAATTAAATCATCAAAATTAATAATACCCCTTCACTGGCAAATTGAATACAGTGAGTCTTTGACAAATCTACTAAGTTGCCATTCCAAGAACAGATTTGTATGCTGGCAAACATTCATTGTTGATATAGCTCTGGAGCTAAAATCTTGTGGATACTCAGCTTTTATAATAAACAACGCCATAATGTTATGAGATCTCATGAGGTAAAATCATTTGAGGCCTTTCATATTCTAGTCCATACATTCATAGAATCATTTCCCAGCACGGACACACTCCGATTATGCACTATATGCGCAGAGACAGCCATCTCTCCAATACACATTAGCCGATTTTCTTCGGTGGTTTTTTTTGTTATATAACATTCTAATTACTTCTCGTATATCGCTTTCCCTTTAATATTGGCTCATTTACCCGCATATTAACCTTTCTTCCACCCCTCCTCCACTCCTTTTTCAGTATTTCCAATTACAGTTTCGTCTCCTCGAAATGATGCATTGAGGAAATATCCACTCTCAGTTTTGTTCAGTTTCCCATTCCATAATAGACTACCCTTTCATGGGGTTCGTTTTCTGTTTATGGCAAATTAAGTCTTGGAAAATTATATTTTGATTTTATTTACGTTGCAATGAATCATTTTCCCTTTGTTCTTGTGAGTGAGATGTTTTGAGAATTAAAAATCCATTTTTAGTTGATCAGACACAATAGGGAACTTGTAGAAGTTTGATTACCATAGGCGGTGGGGACGACACATTCGTTTTAGTCTTTGAATTGTTATCATTAGACAAAAACAGCGAGCGATATTTTATAAGTTTTTCCGTGTATTGATCATATGAAAATCAGGGACATCATCGAATAGCGCCCAGTAAAACTATAATTAAACAATTCTCTGCATTTGATGTCGGATGTATTATATTTGGAATCTCTCTCTCTCTCTCTCTCTCTCTCTCTCTCTCTCTCTCTCTCACACACACACACACACACACACACACACACACACACACACACACACACACACACGTCACAACGCACTTTAATTAACAAAACTTTGCAGTGTTGTGTTGACCATAATGACCATAGAGATATTTTTTTTTTTACTTTTTCATTTTTATTATCAGTACAAGCGAAGCTGCAACCGTAGTTACAGAGGCAGAATGTTACATGACACAAGCCTGGAGGACTGATAGAGGAAAAACTCTGTGGGAATAGACGATAGACACACACAGACACACACATATAAACAGCTGCAATGTAAACGTACTTAGGTAAACAATAGAACGTAATTTCATCAATCATGAATGTTTAAAAATATTTAGGCTGAATGACATCTAGGTAAAGCTCTCTATTTTACAACCACTTCCCGTTAACCGGATAATATAATTCAGTCTCCTTCCGATTCTAGTAGGAGAAAAAAAAAAAAGGCCATTACTAGCTTTTTTTCGATGCCTGGAATTGAATTCCCATGTTACTGATCCGAGTGACGCTGAGAGAGAGAGAGAGAGAGAGAGAGAGAGAGAGAGAGAGAGAGAGAGAGAGCAGTGAATTAGTTTCTTTGGTTACTGTTGTCCGCCTGGTATTTGAATGATGATGCATTGGGTTACTGCTCTAACGTAAGCAGTTCCATATTCTAAGCAATTACTATTTGAACCACTATCACTGTATTTCCATTATTAATTTTATATTGTGGTTTCCTCTGTTTTTTTTTTTTTTTTTGGATTTTATTTTCCATTTCTGGGCTGTAGGTCCTTAAATTCATCTCTCTCTCTCTCTCTCTCTCTCTCTCTCTCTCTCTCTCTCTCTCTCTCTCTCTCTCTCTCTCTCTCTCTCTCTCAAATATCGGTTTTTAACCTTTCTGATTTTCTTCTATTCCCAATTAATTTTACGGACGCCGTGGCATCCATAGTGACAGATACCTAAGCTGGGTCGTCGCCTTGCAACCAGTGCAAGTGCTCATCAATACTGACTGGGCTGGTTACTGTATTTCTGCAGTCTTAGGTTTGAATTCTTTTCTCGAGGGTGCTCTTTTTTTATTTACATATATATTCAGTCTTTCAGTATTGTTTGTCAGCCATTGCAGAATATCTGCAACTTTATTATCGTTTAGTATTTATGGTTACCCATTTTGTTTAATTTTGTTTAGTATTTATGGTTACAAATTTGGTCTTTGCTTTCTTTATCCTTTTTGCTCATATTGCCGGTTACTAATGTTGTCTTTGTCTTTGCTTTCTTTATCCTTTTGCTCATATTTTTTTGTTGACTTTTTCATTTTTATCCGGTTACTAATGTTGTCTTTGTCTTTGCTTTCTTTATCCTTTCGTTCATATTGCCGGTTACTAATTTTGTATTTGTCTTTGCTTTTTTTTTATCCTTTTTTCTGATACTGACATTTACTCTGTAGTGGTCTTTTGAGGTGTCCCATTAAATTTTGTAAATTCGCTGTTAATGCATTGATCAGTATTAACGTAGAAGAGAAAAGAATTGTATACAAAGAAAACTGAGAACACTCAATATGAAAAGATCTCAAATGACGCAGCCATCCTATTTAAAATAATAATAATAATAATAATAATAATAATAATAATAATAATAATAATAATAATAATAATAATAATTTATTAAAGATATTACTTCAACAGAATTTTATCTGTAACAAAATCTTTCAATTTCCTGAAGATTGCTCGTCTGGTAACGGAAAGTTTCCGTATAGTCGTCTGATGATCATTTAATTTATTGTAGGCATGGACACCCTTACGTGGATTTTCATTGGATTCTAAAATTTAGAAAATCCCCAAATTTTTCTTTTAAATTATCCTGGTGATACTGAATAACAGGTCATTGTAATGAAATATAACCATTTCTTATCAGATCCAGAGAAAATTGAAAATTTGACTTTTATGCTGTCAGTATTTGGGGACTAAACCATCATCTGCCAAAGTACCTACCGACAAGGCTTCATCAAAATCAGGTCATCAACATAAATGGCCAAAACTTAGATTTGATCTTTATTTACTTCTGAACTTGAAAAGTATGTAAATACAAAGTATTTTAGACAAATTTTCAGTTTTTAACTACGATTGGTCCAGATTTCTAGGATACCAAGGGGAAGTGAAGTTTCTCACATGGGCTTGGGTCCATCGTAGATCATATCAAAAGACTTTCATGCCTCCTTGGAATTCAGATCTGTAAACAGAAGCCCTACGGGTGACTATGTTTCTTATCACAAACGTGTCTACCAGGATTTTTGGGGTCTGGAAGTTCTCAGCATCACCCTCTTGCAGCTGTGGTCTCCTTCTCTTCGAGATGGAGAAGCTTCTCCGTGTCCATCCAGGATGTCCTTGCTTTTTCACATGTAATTAGTGCTTTGGAACCATTTTTCTTTTATAGTAATTAAATGCTAATGCAAATATGGAATCCACAGCTCCCAAGCAATGCCTTTATGATTTTCAGTGTTTCTTATCTTCAGGCTGAAGTTCTGAAATATAGACAAAAATTGCTACTCTGGCTCCATGTTATTCATTCCTTAACTGGCAGATATTTTAATCATTAGCATTTGTTTATCTTCAATGTTGTACTAAATCTACAGATGAAGTGCATTTTCACTCCAATATAAATTTTGTAAATTACTAAAGTCCCAGATTCCTTGGATCCCCTGAATGTGGTGATGCGTCTTATCACAAGGACTCATATCCAATGTACTTCATAACAAGAGACTTTTACACCTCCTTCAAAATCAAATTTGTTAACCACGATGGTCCCAGATTTCTTGGTTCCTTAGGGGTGAGTGTCATTTGCGGGTTCCTTCTCTCTGCGATGGAGTAACTTTTCCATATCCATCCATTTAGGATGCTCACGTCTTTCCATTTGTAATTGTACTTTTGTGGCAGTTACTTCCTTTTCATCAAATACTCATGCTTATGTGGCTTCTACAGCTTCCAGCTAACACTTATAACGTTTCCATTATTTCTTATAAGTTGTGAAGGGATATACAGAAATGCCAGTTTTATGTATTCTTAACCTGTCAGATGTTTCAGCCATTGAGAACTTACATGACTTTTACAGTTCGGTAAAAGGGGAGAGGTGTTGTCCTGGAACTCTGGATGGCAGATGTCCATCAATATTTAATGAAGAATATATATATATATATATATATATATATATATATATATATATATATATATATATATATATATATATATATATATATATATACACACTATGTGTTTTTTTCTCTAACCGGGTGTGGCCAGGATTACTCAACGATCACCACGTCATTCATACTGAGTGTGTATTCACGCATACGAACATGTATATTCGGTGTAAGAACAGACACACTGACTATTTTCCATTTGTAATTCCACCCCCGAAAATATTTTGAGTTTTAAATTTCGTGTAGAATTACGAGATTCTTAATTCTATTTTTATTCCCCTTAGTGGACATACCTTTTCATGTGCCTTTGCCTGTTCAGTTTAAAAATCAAATTAGGTAAGTTCCTTTTCTGGTACATGGTAAAGTTTGGTCGAATCTTGGTCTCGGGCCTGTCATCCAGAAACGGGGCCATTTTTCTGGTAATTATCATCCGTCTGCTGACATGGGGCAATTTGGAAAATTACCCTTAGAGAAGTGTGAGCTGGGGATTAGGGGAATTGAAATTGGTTTCCAGTCCATTTTTTACGGAAGACGGGGGCTGGCATCTAATAAATAAATAAACACTTGATTTTATATATTCCTTTTTTTACCCTCTCTTGTCTTTTTTGTTTTGTTATTGCATGATGTGATTTTAGTCTCACCTTTAGCGAAGGCCTGCCCGTGTTGTGTGGGTCCTTTTAAAATTCAATTACAGAAGAAACTTTCAGATAGTTAGGAAAAGTTACATCAGGGGGGATATGGTGGTATGGGTTAAGCTGCGTGCTTAGTTTAGCAGTGTAGAAAACAAGCTTAGTAATGATTAAGGAAACAAAAAGAAATACCGTGAATAGTGAGGAAAAGTGATATCCACACCAAGTTGCTGTATATCTTATTTGTAAATAAAATGCGCAGCCTAACATGGCTGTGAATATTATTATTTTAAAACATTTTGTTTACACTAATCAGTCCCTCCAGCCTTATATATACGTTTGCATTTTTTTATATAAAATATATGCCTAGTAAACATTAGCTTTTTCAACAATAATTTTTCACAGTGGTTTTCAGGCGTTAGTTAATGCATCCCCCTTATCGCTTATTGCAGAAATTCAAAGATTAAGTTGGGATCTTCTTGGTTTATGCAAATTGTGAAATTTATGAGAGGCAGACACTTTGTTTTCCTTTTGTTTATTTTTAAGCATTAGCACGATTAACCTTCCATGCATTTCTTTTTCTTCATGGGCGTGTTCTTTACATAATTTGAGAACATAAGACATTATTTTATCGTAACCAGCGCAACAGTTCTCTCTCTCTCTCTCTCTCTCTCTCTCTCTCTCTCTCTCTCTCTCTCTCTCTCTCAGATATTCATCCATCAAACGGGATATACTGTGGTCCTATAGTGATGGATGGATTATATTTACAGCCAACTATTTCCGTTAGCATCTGCTGTACTCACACGCTTATAATCGTAAAATGTTTGCAGTTCAAATGCGTATGTCAGTTTGTATGCATTTATATGTATTTATGTATGTATGTGTGTATGGAGAGAGAGAGAGAGTCAGATATAAAACCCTCCCTCCACCAATTGGTATTTTTTGGCAATAAATTTTTTCAGGTGTGGTTAGGCCTAAATTAGGAAATCTGTTGGTATGCAGAGAATATATTGGTAAGAAAAAATTTTGGCCATTTTCAACTAGGCTGCCATATAAAATAAGCGATGGTTCCGTAAGGCACAAACTACTCTCAGGAGCCATATGCTTACAACAGCACACTCAACCTATGACTTATCCTCCTATATACATATCAGGAAGATTTCATTCATATCCGGCGACCCTCCCCTCAAAAAAATAAAAAATTCATTGAAAGGACCAATAACACCCTCCTGTTTTCATTAGAGAAAGAGAGAGAGAGAGGAGGGGGCCAAAGGGGGAGAGAGATGGGGGAACGTGCAAAAGAGAAAACGGGGGAATAAGAAAATAATGGGTCATTACGCCAAAAAAAAGAGAAAGTCTAATGTACTTTCCAGGTTTGGATTCGAACGATTTTGGTATTTCTGGAAGTGCTTTCAACTTTGCCCCTTATAAACCAGTTTTGAAAAATATGATATTAATTCAGCACATCAACATCTGGAGAATGAATATCTATAGTGCTGGTAGCTAGAGGCTTTCCAACATGTTAACAGGCAATCCAGAATCATTTAACGATCTGCTTCCCCTAACTCGATTTTGACTTTTGTTCAATAAGGAAGTGATAACGATGGATTTGCCATGTCACACGAAGAACATCTGTATATGTATGTAATAAGTTTTTGCACACCTGGGTTTACTTCCTCTCATTTAGCAGAAATTAAGAGTAAATGCACATTCTTTGTGCGTTGCGTTACTGACAGCCGTCAATAAATATTGCGACACACTGAGTTGTCTGAAATTTGTTTTCAGGTGCCTTATGTATATTTCTTGAAAATACCCAAAAAAAGTCCTGGATGTTGGTATAGAATTTCACCAACATATCTTAAGATAAAGATTTAGGTATTTTGACACTATTTAATGTCCAACAACTGGACAAAATCACGTCACGGTTTATTTCGGCCAAAAATTATTCTGATAATAGTTAAGGAATATTTCTTACACTCAGCGGCGCAAAAAAAGTAATTAGACATCAACACTCTTACTCTTGCTTCATTTTGGCGTTACTCTTTATTCCTTCAGCTTTCTTTGTTTATTGAGTTATTTTCAAACTGGGAAAATCGATACTCAAAAAATTTTGAGCCGTGAGTGATATTTGGAGTTTACTTACCCACGTGGCAGACAAACACCAGGCAAATGCACTCGCACACACCAACACACATGCACGCACGCATACATTATATATATATATATATATATATATATATATATATATATATATATATATATATATATATATATATATATATATATATATATTTATATATGTTTGGATGTATATAAGTATTCATATTAGCATTCATTGTTCCATCTTCAGGTTTCCATTAACCCTCTTAGGTTTAGTCCTGTCCCCATTTATGGTTTGACTTTCTCCTCTTTCAAACATTTTCAGGTTTGTTCTAGTCTCTGCAGTTTATCTATGCTATTTCTGTATTCGCTACACTTTCCCTTATCTATCCCATACCTTTACAATGATATCTACTGCAGTTTCACAAATACCTAGTATCACTCCATGAAAATGTTGAATAGCCTCAGAGACTTAACACAACCGCATCTCACAATTATACTCCAAAATGGTCTTTTTTTTCCTTTAACACAGACACACACACTTATATACAGTGGACCCCTGCCTATTCGCGGTTCCGGATTCACAACTTCACCTATTCACATTTCAGTAAACATATCATTATATGCAAAATTCATTAGATTTTTCATAGAGAAATATTTACAAATTACTGTATTTTCATATAATTTTTGTGACTGAATTTCCTTTTTGTGATAAAACTATTAAAATATTCAGGTATAAGCATTTTTATGGGTTTTAATTATTCTACAAATTTGAGTTATTCACAAATACCGTAGTGGTATGCATCCCCTGAAAATGTTGAATATATATATATATATATATATATATATATATATATATATATATATATATATATATATAAAATATGGTATTTTATCCTATTATATGTATGTATGTACACATGTATGTATGTAGAAATATGTATTGTGAGGATATATTATGTAGGTGCATTAATAAATTCTCAAATGTTTGTTATACGTTCGGATCCTTCTCTGTCATATCTGTCTCTATTTCCCTTGAAGAAATTGTCAGTTTAGATAACAAGAATATATATATATATATATATAAATATATATATATATATATATATATATATATTTATCATATATAAATATTACACCTTATGGACTTGTATTTTGATCCTAACCAATCTTATTTCTATTTTCCTTAGGTCTGAAGAAGCTTGCAATTTATGCTCTAAAAATTTTTCCGATAAAACTATTAAAATATATATATATATATATATATATATTATATATATATATATATATATATATATATATATTAAAATTACACCTTATGGAGCTTGCAAGAGATTTTGATTAACCAATCTTATTTCTATTCTCCTTAGGTCTGTAAGAAGCGCATTGCAATTTATGCTCTAAAAATGGCGTTTTCAGAAAGTAGAAGCTGTTATATATATATATATATATATATATATATATATATATATATATATATATATATATATATATATATATATAAAATTACACCTGTGGAGCTTGCAAGAGATTTTGATCCTAACCAATGTTATTTCTATTCTCCTTAGGTCTGTAAGAAGTGCATTGCAATTTATGCTCTAAAAATGTTTTTCCGTAGAAGCCCTGATTATATATATATATATATATATATATATATATATTATATATATTATCAAATATTTGTATATATATATATATATATTTACACCTTTCTTGCTTTTGATCTAACCAATCTTATTTCTATTCTCCTTAGGTCTGTATTGCAATTTATGCTCTAAAATGGCGTTTTCCGAAAGTAGAAATTGAGTTATATATATATATATATATATATATATATATATATATATATATATATATATATATATATATATATATATATATATATATATATATATATATATATATATATATAAAATTACACCTTATGGAGCTTGCAAGAGATTTTGATCCTAACCAATCTTATTTCTATTCTCCTTAGGTCTGTAAGAAGCGCATTGCAATTTATGCTCTAAAAATGGCGTTTTCCGAAAGTAGAAGCCGAGTTATGACATCGGAAACCTCTTGGTACCTGGAACCTTTTAAGATAAGAAGTCTTTCATAAGATGTTACATACTGTACGTACAAGGGCTTGTAAAATGGAATGAGGAGGGAAATGTCTGGAGAAATTGCCTTAAGGTAGTCTGATCTTGAGAGACTGTTATTACATCATCTCTCTCTCTCTCTCTTCTCTCTCTCTCTCTCTCTCTCTCTCTCTCTCTCTCTCTCTCTCCTTGTTGCATAAGCACCGCAATCGATGTTAAAACCTTAAGTCTCCTTTCTCTCTCTCTCTCTCTCTCTCTCTCTCTCTCTCTCTCTCTCTCTCACACACACACACACACACACCATTCAAGTACTTGTGACTGTCTCTTTCATTTTACGTGCACGACTGTACAAACACTACGAATTACGTAGATAGCCTAAACGGCTAATACCCTCTCGATATAAGGCTTGCGGCCGATTGAATTTCTATGTCCATTTCCGACGCAATAGGCCTATTACCAAGCCTTTGTTGTTCGCCGAGAGACTCGAAAGAGCAATTTCTGGTGGTTTAGTGCTCGAACCCAGAACCTTTTCCCCCCTCGATTCCATGGGCTATATCAAGGGACCATGTGGCGGGGCTAGGGCCATTTTTTTTTTTTTTTTTTATCTTAGAACTGCGCTGTATAATGAGTTTCAGTGTTTTCATGATTATCATAATTGCTCCTCACTTCCTCTTTCAAAGTGCAGATTGTCTTTATATAGCTTTCCGTACTGTTATCATTACTCTTCTCTCTCTCTCTCTCTCTCTCTCTCTCTCTCTCTCTCTCAGCTCAAGAGGACCCCATATTCGATTTCTGGTATTTTCTGTTCTTTGTAACATCTTTTCCAATTTTGTTGTTTCTTCATTTTTCATTTTGTCATTGCCTTATGCATAGCGTCATGGAGTATTCTGTCTTTAACTTTAAGTGTATCAGTGGGGATTTTCTCATTATCAAACAAGCCATCATCCAGGGGATAGTCACCAGATATGTCTCTGCAAAATATCGTTAAGATGATTAGGTTGATCAGTTCTCCAAATACTTTGTTGGAACACTGGGCGGCCAGTTAGTAGCCGTTCCACATTAGTGTTCAAAGTGCTGTCCCTTTGGTGGACGTTTTCATTTAGTGATTTCCCATTGTAGTTAAATTAAATTGTTATTTTATGGTTGTTTATAGATGATACTTAGATCTGAAGTAATGATTACTTAAAACTTAGGGAAAGAGAGTATGTTTAGTGACTCTAAATCTAGTGATTCATTCATACAGTAATTGAAGGTAGCCTTATTAGGCTTTCAAGGGCCTTCTTTTCGTATCGTTTGGATACAAGGACAATGAAGATCTAACAAATGCAAAAGGTTTTTTCCTGCGAATGTAGGTTTTTGAAGCTTATATTGTTAATAAATGACAGAATCCTCTAGCTTTCGAGGGCTACTGACCCTTTCTTCAGAAGAAATGCAAGTGAAGATCGTTCTTTGGACTTTTTTTTTATCGTATATTTTCCTTCCAGAACCTCTCACCAGCGCTGATCTTCATTAAGATTTAGATACTACCATCAAAGTTTTTTTTTTCCTGGGCCTAGATTAGGTTACTTATTAATAGATGCTGGTCAAACACGGGAACAGAATTTTTATTACCCTCTTTAACCAGGCCCAAAAGACTGTTTCCTGGAGACGTAATCCATATTGATCCGTATCGATGGGTGTAGAATACGCAGATGCACAAAACAGAATTCTGTAGAGAGAGAAGAATCCAGCGGCCGGCCCCATAAGAAGATGGGATTAAGATCGTATGAAGAAGAGGAGAAGAAGACGAAGAAGCGGAAGCTTGTTCCATAGGTATAATGTTAATTTATGCCCCTTCCACAACCCTGCAAGTTTTCCATATTATTGCTTAAGAGTGTTATTTGACCATTTTCCAAGTTCACTCTGTGATTCTCATCCAGATTATGAATTGCTAAAACATTATTGATTTTTTTCTTAAAGCTTTTCCATGTTCGTAGAGACGTTTGTCCAAATTCCTGACTGACCTTGGCCTCGAAATTATCTTACTTACATGCAGTTTTTAAAACTCAGTAGAATTTATAAGGTGACCTTTTAAAATCAGTCCTACTCATTTGCTATATACTGTAGTTGAGCCAGTAATGCAATAAAGAAAAAAAATGAATGTTTTCTACAGTCGTAAAGAAAAAAAGTGTATGGAGCACTGGCACGAAAAACATTAAGAAATTGCCGTTTCATAGTAAGGTTGTAGAAATAACAAGAACACCGAAGGATGAAAACTGTGGATTCGTGTTCAATCACAGTAATATTATCAAGCTAAGATCTCATTTAAAGATGACGAACAAAACGAAGTGACAAATACTATAAAATATAGGAATTGCAACCTTTCTAATGCCAGAGAAAGGCAAAACTTTTATATAAACAGAAAAGCTATAAGAATAAACTACAGAAATAATTCTTTAACAATGCTTTATTACGATGAGGATCACAGAGTAAACGTTGATCATTGCAGAATAATGTTCGAAAGAGATAATAAAAAATGATGTATTATGGAAGGGACGTTAATGAACTCTGTACGTAAGTGGTTCTGAACAAAGCCATTAGTAGCTTAGATGGGCTTAATGCGGATTATGTCTTAATGTAAACTGGCCTTTTGGGTGTGGTTAGAGAAGCTAATGTGGATACTGTTTCTGTGTTTGGCCAGCATCATTTGCTTGATAATTCTAATCTCGCCCTTGGGAAAAACGTTTATGGTAATTTCCTTAATGTAATGAAAACTGAACGCCTTGTAACGTCGGCAAGGACTCTATTTAGAAACAGGATCTCAAGATTGATCTTCATTTACATGCTTCTGAAGAAGGGGACAATAACCCGTGAAAGCTAAGGAAATCTGTATTTTTATAAAAATACTTAAAAATCTACACGATGGGTCTTTTAGTCTCCTGCATTATTATTATTATTATTATTATTATTATTATTATTATTATTATTATTATTATTATTATTATTATTATTATTATGACTTTGAGTGCCTGTTGAAACTGCTAGCACGGGACATTTTTTATCGTCTCCCTTGATTTTAACACAAAGAACAAGCATTTGTTTGGCTATTTTGTTGCTGATCATTATGGCTGGACTCCTAAGAATGATTAACGAAAGTTCTTCGATGCAGGTGAAGGTAACAAGTGCTAGCTTATTGGCTCCTATGGATGCTGCCCTAACGATAGGGATGACTGTATATCAATATATTGCTGGTATCGCAAAAGAAATTAAAACCTGTGCTCAAAATTTCGTGCCAGGTGCGACGCAATGGATGACTCTACTTTCAAGATGATTTCTGAAGTCAGTTCTGAAGTAGACATTAAAAAAGTTAGCTTGCCCCATCCTTGCGAAAATTATAAAATCCGTCTCAGTGATGAACATATATTTGAAGATTCTTATGAAGATATTCAATGTTAAACTACAATATTAATATATATCGATGTATTTGATCTTTATCAGATAACAAGACATTTTTTGAAAGTCGACATAAGGAGAGCAGGGATTTATAGTTGCTCAAAGAAATTATTATGGTAATTTGAAATTAAAACAGATATAACTCAGTCTCATCCTTGTTGGACCAATGTAACATTCCAAATTTTTTCCTCAGTACACTACATGCTTTCTCACCGTAATTAGATAATAATGGAAACTAGTGACCGATCCTAAAAAGGACCACTGGGATACTTCCTAGGGCCTTTGAAGCTAAGTAACCTTGAATTGATGTTTCTCCTGATACCTTCGATCATGGGGAACTTCTTACCAGCTTTGCCTTTCATTCTCAGGCCACTAAAATGATTCAAGAGAGTAGAAATGGCGAAGATCCAGTTGAGCTTTTCATCTCATCCTCTCCAAAATTCTGTAAATATAATAAAATTTTCTAATTAAATAGTATTTTTTTAATGAACTGAAACTATGTAATCTACTGCCTTTTCCAAGTTATCGTAAACCTTATTGCAACTATTTCAGTTCAGTGTTCATTCTATGTTTGTTGATTAATATATTTTGCGCCCTTCTTGTGTCACCTTGTGTAGACACGCTTATGACAGCCAGAATGCTTCCCGAAACAGTAAGGTATGTATGATGCCTTTTCCAACAACAATTTTCTCGGATGTGAATCCTGAAGTTTTCAAATTAGTTTCACTTTTGCCTTTGACTCCATAAGTATGTGAACTTCGCGATTGTGTTGAAAGCTGTGTACTTAACGCCATTCATATTTTTATGCCTATAAAGTGGCTGTGAAGAGTGGCTGTAATAATCCTAGATTTACCATGGGTGATATACCACTGAGTACTGTTCGGTAACTATTATTTTTTTTTATTTTGAGCCTTCACTGGCGATTTAACGGTAACCCTTAAAAAGGAGATAAGTGTTGTTAGTAGGGATGAAGAAGCTAAGCCCAGCAAAACTGCGACTTCATTGATTAACTAACCTCATGCAGTGCTCGCACACCATGATTCGTTCCTCATAGGTCCCATTGCATTCAGTGATTCTGAATCTTCGACAGTTCTTGTATTACCTTGGACTGCAGGGCTGCTTTTTTTACCAGCGCCGAAAAATCTGTCATGGAGTGCTGTTAACATTTATTTTCACAAGGTTTCGTGCACACACGGAACAATTATATTAGGTCCATGTGCTGTAAAACTATTCACTACCATTTTGGGAAAATTCTTTTTCGGTATGGTTATCTTCAACCTCGTGTGTTCTTTATCTCCAAGGCAAAACGGTTCGAAGTGGTGGTTTCCTTTTTCAAAGAAAAAAAAATGGTAATTATGACTGACAATCGGCGGAAGACATCTCAAACAGTTGTTGTGCTTGTGGATTTGGAATTAATGCCTGCTACTTGTTTTGCTAAGTTTCAGCATCTGAATTCTGTTGAGTTACCAAATGTACTGCCTGGCATTGAAGGTTTTTTAGTTGTAATGCCTCAAAATTGTGGAACAGACCTCCCGAATATTGTGGAAGTGGATGCTGTTGATTTTAAGAGAGACAGTAACCCTACTTTAATGCGCTATTTTTATTATAATTTTTGTCAACAGTTGTTTATGTAAGCACTTTATTATCCATTAATGATATGTTCGTCTTTATTTTGAAATTCCTATTACACTAGCTGATTTAGCTGTTTTTTTTTTTTACATTTGGATGTTTTGTGTCTCTGATCTTGTTTATCTGGCTAATGAGATTTTGCTTGTTTCAGATGAATTTGCATTAATTTTGAATAATGATAATAATTAAGATGTCAAAATCCTCAAGAAATCACACACACACACACACACACACACACACACACACACACATACATATATATATTCCTATATAACAAATGTATGTATGTATGTGTGTTTGCGTATGAAATGCATTGAGCAATTTCAACCAAACTTGGTATACATATGACTTACTATCTGGAAATAAATACTATGAGGGTAAGACATCACTAGCACCAAAGGGCACAAAGGGGGTGGGGTTGGGAACGGCTTCCCTGAAACAGGACTGGTTCTGCCTGTTGACTTAGTAACTAAATGAATTCTTTGCGTTTATCATACCTCATTTCAGTATACATATGACTTACTATCTGGAAAAGAATACTGTGGGGTGGGGGTAAGACACCACTGGCACCAAAAGAGGTGGGTGTCGTAGGGGGTAACATGTAAAAATAAACTAAAGCAACAGATATTAGTTTTCAAGGTCACTGAGATGAATAGTGATACTCCTGATCCCCTTTAAGTCCAAGTTCAGCCCCGATAGGAAGGGGGTGATAAGGGGTGAAAAATAAAATGTCAAAAATTATAGTTATTATGTCTAATCCATAGTTTTCGAGGTCAGTGAAATGAATAGTGACACTCCTGATGGCCTTTAAGTCCAAGTTCAGCCCCGATAGGAATGGGTGGTGAGAAGGGTGAAATATAAAATGTCAAAAATGTTGGGTATTGTAATTTAAGCAACTATCTTAACAGGAAAGGGAGAGAGAGAGAGAGAGAGAGAGAGAGAGAGAGAGAGAGAGAGAGTGAGAGAGAGAGAGAGAGAGTTAGGGAGAGAGGGGAGAAAGAGAGATCATTCGTTGTCATTCAGAGTTTTCCCAGGCAGTGGGTTGGTCAGGGAGGAGAAAGAGGAAAAGAGTGAGGGAGATATTGGAGAGATAGAGAGATATATATATCATATATGTCATTCAGAGTTTTTTAAATATATGGGTTCAGGTTTTTCAGACTGGGTTTTATCAGTAGTATATATATATAAATTTTATTTATATATATATATATATATATATATATATATACATACATACATAAATATATATTAATACTGCCAGTCTGAAATGCCAGAGAATGTGAACTATTTTTTTAGCATATATTTAAATCCTATTTGCAATAGTATCGCTGCTTCTGTTTTTGTTGCCTTTGGAATGCTGAATAGGTATAAAAAAAGTTATTATTTCTTATTGTTAACCCCAAAAATGGTAATTGGTGTTATTTGAAAAATATTCAGGCTCTCAAATGCAATGTTTTTCGAAATAATCTCTCTCTCTCTCTCTCTCTCTCTCTCTCTCTCTCTCTCTCTCTCTCTCTCTCTCTCTCTCTCTCGTGTAGCTGTGTATGTTTGTGGGAAATGACAATTGTTATTCCCTTGAGTGCGCAACGCATGAGAACTCGGCCCAGCTGCAACTTTTTCTCTTGTAAAGGATATCGTATTTTTACTATTAATAATATGAATGTTTTTTATATATATATATATTAATAATATGATATGTATATGTGTACACACACATATATATATATATGTATATGTATATATATATATATATATATATATATATATATATATATATATATATATATATATATATATATAAATATATATATATATATATATATATATATATATATATATATATATATATATATATATATATTATTAGCCATGTGTGTGTATGTATGTATGTGTGTGTGTATTTGTGTGTGAGAGTGAAAAGTCCCAACCTAACCCTGCACAGCCAGAGACCAGAGTTCAGTCGTGCGAAAAGAGATGACAAAAGTCTGTTCAGTCCCGGTCGACCTAAGTTGTAATTTATGTACCTGTTGGTTAGTCGGCAGTGGCAGGTTGTAGGTAGAGGACCAAACGGGCATGGGGCTAATATTACTTAGTATTATTTTTACAAACTCATTTATTATTATTATTATTATTATTATTATTATTATTATTATTATTATTATTATTAGCTTAGGAGTAACCTAGTTGGATAAACGTAATGCTACAAATCCAAAGGCATTTAATAGAGAAACATCCCATTGCATAAAAGGAAATTTAGAAGAATAAATCATTAAAGGGAAATAGCCAAGAACAACAAATAAGAAAAATGACAAAGTCAAATAACAAACTATGAAGTGAGAGTCAGGTCCAGGTCATCTTGCTTGGCAACAATAACAACATAAAAAAAAATATTTGCAGCCAGGCTGAATTACAGATGTTCAAGTGATTTAACACTGTGGTATTGAATTTCGTTGAGGGAAAGGCTAAAATGTTAGAGAGAAGTTGAATATAAAGGAGGATAAGAATTATGAAACATTTTATGCACTTAAAAAAATGTTGCTGCACTTTTCCAGTAGACTTCGTTCACCAAACAATGACTTCTTCTTTTGCTATGCACATGTTTGTGTGTTTTTCACATTAGGCCTAGGCTATCATCGCTAATCATACGTATAGAACTATGTCAAAGAATGACAAGAAAAATTCATTCCAAGGAAATATTCGAAACTTTTAGAAAAATTAAATTAAATTGCTTGGAGGAAACTAAAATTTGAATCACATATCAAATATTTTTTTTTTCGAAATCACATGAAGAAAGAAAGAAATATATCTTCCATAATAGTGGTCGAAAACACAACTAAATAAAAGGGAAAATTCTTTTCTGAATCTCATCTCATTTTATGACATCAAATGGGTGGGAGAAGTTTACTGACTCGCAAAGGTAAAATGGAAAATAGGTAAACAAATGTTCAGCTCATTATCTTTGGGGTCACTGATCATCCGGATTGAATGGCCAGCTAGATCTTAGGGATTGTTTTGTTATCGAATGGGATGTTGGACAAGTAAAGACCAAAGAACCCTCAATTAGTCACACGTATAGGAGGCACTTCGGCCTAATCGTCGAGAAATGAATATTTGTAAGTAACTTGTGTGTCCTATGTTAGGAGATTGGGTGAAGCCACTGATAAGAGGGGAATCACACAAAAAATACTGAGAGAGAGAGAGAGAGAGAGAGAGAGAGAGAGAAAGGGAGGATTTTGGTTTGTTTGACGAGCTCCGATTGTTTTGCCAGTAGTGTTTGTTTAACCTAAATATCCAACATGAAAAAGTTCAATTATTAACAAATTATGTAAAGAATAAATAATTCACCACAATACCCTCAATGTATAATGTTATTTCCAGCATTATACGTACAGAATATATATCGTAAATAATAGTCATAAATGTTACAAAGTCTAATAGGTTTCTTTCATAGAAATATGGTTACAGATCATTCGTAGTTGAAAATAATAATTGTAATAGATACTGATAGCCTTGGAATTTTAATAGTAGCATCCTGTAAGTTTTTAATATATTGTTACAATATATTAATTTTAGAAGGAAAAGGGGAAATATTCCTCACCAACCATAATAGTGACAGTGAGATTGATGAAGAAGGATGCCAGAGTTTAATATCAAGACCAGTGATAAAATAATTTAATAGAAATCAAGTTTTTATACAACGATTGAAGATGCGAGTCCCCTGATGATGACAAAATAGGGCAACAGTATGGACAGCATAAAAATAAAAATATTTTTCTGAGGCCTCTCCAAAGTTCTACACATTTTTTTTTAGTGCAGTTGAAGAAGTAGAGATCTAAAAGATAATGGATATGGCTAAGCAAGCGTACACACACACACACACACATATGACATTAGAATAACTTTTTTATCTGATATATATATTAATGCTGCAAAGGACAATTAAATGAGAGAATTGAACAAAGCTCTCAAGCACCTTGTCTTCCATAAGCATTTTAAGACCCCTTGATGGGGTATATATTTTGTGCTTGCATATATTTTTCAACTCTGATTGAGAACTGAAAGTCATAATATATTTGATTGTCGTTATATATATATATATATATATATATATATATATATATATATATATATATATATATATATAATATTATATATACATATATATATATATTATATATATATATATATATATATATATATATTATATATATATACATATATATATATATACATATATATATACATTGTATATATATATATATATATATATATATATATATATATATATATATATATATATATATATATATATATTTATATATATCATATATATACACATACATACATGTAAAATACTCAACTTAGTAAGAGCTATATGCAGTGACTTCGAGTATAGCTTTCTCCGGAGTAATAAAGAGAGAAAATATGACTTTTGAACTTCCTGACAACTTTAATTGTTTGGAGAGAAAGAAAGGCCGTGGTTTTTTACTCCTCCAAACTCATCCCAATTAAAGTTTGCTTCCTCAACAAAAGTTTAACCTCCACCCATCAGAGCATGCTGTCGTTAAAGGTTTTTAAAAACCAATGTTTTGTCGAGAATTGATAAGACTTTCCTTTG
This sequence comes from Macrobrachium rosenbergii, assembly GCF_040412425.1. Lineage (NCBI taxonomy): Eukaryota > Metazoa > Arthropoda > Malacostraca > Decapoda > Palaemonidae > Macrobrachium > Macrobrachium rosenbergii. Next base: position 20,253,665 of record NC_089792.1, read on the forward strand.
GTTATGGAAATATGAATCACATTTGCAACATTCTGAATGAAAGTGAATAACTATTTGAGAAACTGAGGTTAAGAGAAAAATTTTAAATTATTCTGCTTTAATGGGAGCTGGAAATGAACATCTGAAAATGTACAGCGGTGGTGTAGGTTGGGGTCGGAGAAAAGAATGTAAGGAAAGAAAAGACCTTAGTAAAGGTAATAAAAAAGATTAATTGATAACAACATATTGGTATTTGTACGTGGAGCAACATTACTATTCGCAATGAAAGTCTGTTTGCAGATACGAATTTGCTCCCGCATTTGATGGAGATACGTGTTTCTATTTATATCAGTGATTAAATTGTTTTTAATAATTTACACCGTGAGTCTGTGTAAATATGTGCAAAACTTGAAGGAGATGGAAAGAAGTGGACCAGGAAAACCTATTTTGCAATGTATCCTGCAAATTTATTCAATAAAGAAGAAAAACACAAAAAATGAAGGAGTGAGGGTTTAGGCAAATAAATAAAGGGCTTTTGGAAATGGTGGAGTCTCAGCTCAGAATAGAAATCAGATTACAACCAGTCCCACACAAATCTCCGTCTCGAAAAGACCAAGTTTGTTCGGGGGCGGGGCGTGAGACTAGAGAAAAAACCTTGACAAAATGTTTTTCCTGATTTTCATACATTTGGGGATTCTGTTCGGTCACGATTGCAAAGTTGATACTCTCGTCATGCCTTGGCTACAAATTGGTAGAAACATAAATTTCATAACTCTCTCTCTCTCTCTCTCTCTCTCTCTCTCTCTCTCTCTCTCTCTCTCTCTCTCTCTGGGTAATAAACAAAAGACATCATGAAACTATTCATTTTATACACTGGTTAATCCATACATAAGATTCCTCGTGGTATAAAATATTTTTTTTCTCGACAAGTATGTTTTGATTTCTTTACTGGATAGGGGTCTCTCTCTCTCTCTCTCTCTCTCTCTCTCTCTCTCTCTCTCTCTCTCTCTCTCTCTCTCTCTCTCTCATAGACATCTGGAGTTGTTGACTTAACCCTGATGGTAGTGGATAACTGTCCGTAGCTACTCTGAAATGCTGGACAGTGTTTCCTCTATATAAAATCTAGTTTTCTTCTTTCCATCTTGTGTTAACAAATCCATACATTTTAACATATTTTTAGATTTTGTGGTAACGATTTGACGATCCTCATTGGAACAACTGAATATTTCTGTATTCATTATACACAGTTTCTGAAATATCTTTGAGTACACAAGAATAATATTGTGTGTTGAAACCACGTAATAAGGAAGTAACTGTTGCGATTTTTTTTTACTCCTATGGAGAATCTCTAGAAAGAGAAACAGATATCAGTGAGTGTTTAGGGGAAAGGTAGTGGGTGTGAAACCAAGACTTTTGTTTTCAGAAAGAACATGGAGAACCTTTTACAAAGAAAGGTTAGAAGGGTTAGATATTAAACAGTGATCCGGTATAGAAGCCTAAGACATATATGCACATGAAATTTTTTACTTATTTGTTATATATCATCTTTATTTTCATCGTTGCGGTATAAGTCTAGCATTTACTTATCGTTGGTTAGTATTATTAAGTTGTCACTACAATTTGATATTTCAGAGTCATAAATAGTATTGCTATTAATACTTGTATATTTTGATTCATGATTCAAGAGTTTTGTGTTTAAACTTTTATTATATTCGGTATATACATGCACATCACCACGCATTTAGTCACAGTCAGGCACGCACACGTTGATAATGCGCAATGGAGTATATGCTTTGTATATTCATGTACAGTTATTATTGTCTGAAGGCGAAGGTGATATAGGTAACTAAGAATTCTATGGGGATGAAATTACTTTGTAAAGCAGAAAGGTGTCATGTTGTATTCCTATAGAAAAAGTAAGCAAGAGGAGGACAGAAAGATTGATGGGAAATACAGTATAGGTTTATATAAGGGAGAAAGTGTTTGGATCAGGTCTTTGTTATGAAACAGGTGTGTGAAGAGTTTGAAAATAAGTGGAAAAGTCTGTATGTTGCAGTCGCAGAATATTTTCAAAGGTTTGATGAATGAAAGTGTGGAGTACATGGGTGAGTGACTGGTCTGCTTTAAAAGCGGACCTTAGACAAAGAGATACTCTCACCCCATGGCTGTTTAATATCTTTATGGGTTAAGTGAGGCGAGAAGTTGAAAAGAGGAAATTAGATGAAGGTACAAAGTATTTTGGAAAAGAAGATGAGCCGTGAGTTAAGTGGAAAATAGTGATGTTTGGAAATAAAACTGTCTTGATTGCGTATAGTGAAATAGTGCTGCAGAACGCTTTTGCAAGAGAAGAAAGTTACAAGTAAAGGTGAGCGTGAGCAACGATATGAGGGTAAATGGGAACTAGAATATGGAGCAGTGAATATTAATATAGATGGTAAAAAAATGGAAGCATTGCATTGGTTTAGGCTATGGGAGCATATGTAAAAGTAGGGTGGAGCAACTTAGTTATAGAAAAGGGAAAACAAGGAAGGTAGCAGGGTGGGTGCAAAAGGTTTTAGAGTCTGTAAAGTCACTGTGGGTTTATATGAAGAAATTTTAGGCTAAATTCTTCACACAAAAAAAAAAAAAATTGTGAATGAAGAATGCACAGTAACGAAAAAAAAGGTGTTTAAATAGAAACTGTCTTTATTATTGCGGCGTAAGGACACTTGAACATTGAAGGAAAAAGTTTAGAAAAAATAGATTTTTAGATATGACTTGATCGGTCATATGGAAAGTACGAAGGAAGATAGTACGATAAAAGGAGTATGTAATTTATAAGTGAAGGAACGGGAAAGATAGGAAGTTCTACAGAGCGTTGGGCGGATGCGAAAGAGGTACTGGAAAGGAAGAACCTTCACATTTCAAAATAGAATGAATATGTAAAATCTCGAGATGAATAACCCAATGCTTTTCTAGGTCTCAGTATACTACTGTTGAGTCTTCCATGAAGGCCTATGATGCAGTAATGCCACGTTGAATTAAAAGGTTCATCCACGATTCAGCGATGGAAATATAATGCGACAGTGATTTTTTTGTTTTTGTTACCCACCATTTGGGGAATAGCAGTTGTTTAATATATATATATATATATATATATATATATATATATATATATATATATATATATATATATATATATATATATATATATAGTATCATATATGTGTGTGTGTGTGTGTGTGTAGTTTCATATTAAGCAGTAACTATTCCTAAGAACACACTCACACAAGCTCACGCGCACGCACACACACATATATGTGTATACATGTATGTATGTTTTATATATTTGAACATTTTTAAATATTCTAACTGGTTTACAGTTAATTACTATGTGATCGATGTTCTCTTTTCATTTTTTGTTTTGTATGACTTGTATAACCACATACGCATGTTTCACTAGTCCACCCCATTGCATTGAGTACTAATAAAAAAATTTCTTAAGTGGCTTTTACAGTCATTTGCTTTTACGGTAAATTAGGTGAGCCTTAGATAACGAACCTTTTAGATCTATTTTTTAATCTTGCTATTTCCTCATTGTATTTATTTTTCCTTTGTCTGGTGTTATTGCAACGGTAAAACTTAAACCATTAAGCGATTGATTACCAGTTATCGGTTTGTATAGATGCATAGAATGTAACAGAGAATTAGGGTGTTTGCTCATTACTGTCTTTTGTAGGGGCACTGAGATAGCTGCCGCTATTAAAAAATGCTTGTATGTTGGCTTAGTGAAAACTAGCTCGGTCATTAGTGGATATTCATCGCCATGTTGGATTGTTCTGGAAATTGTACCTTGTAGGGAAAGTTACCATGTAGGTTTCTGTGATATACTGTACAGTAGTATGAGCTCCCGAGGACCTTGGGACGCAATACTGTTACTTCTCTGAGGGGCTCAGTAGAGTTTATGAATGATAGTGTTCTAAATACTTGGGAGTGCTACAGAGTATAGCTGGTCAGGAGTAGGAGAGACCCTCTTTTGCAGGGTTCATAGGAAGGAATTCATGTCACAGGTGTTTTTTTAATGGTTCATTGATGCTTTTAATTTTGATAATGGCCAGTAAGTTACAATTGTTATTTACTATTTCTTATTGTGACCAGCGGTCTAGAGACTGAAAATTTTTGCCTTGTTTTGATGGATCTCTGTTCTTTGATCGCGGGGTCAAGTTTTTTTTGTAGACAGGTCACGGTTACTGCAGTGTATGAATGCCCTCCTGGATTAAGTAGACTTGACCGAGCATTTAAAGATTTTCTGCTTTTCAGTGATATCTACCTATAGGGTTTCATGCAAAGGTCACTTCTGATTCATAGGATATTTAAAATCTGGTTCACATCTTAGAGAAGGTAATCTGTTGAGTAAGAGAAAGGCATGATGCCGGTATACCTAAGTCTCATTTTAGTAAAGGGTTTTCTTTAACAAGGTCGTATTTCCCTTTTCTGTTTATTTTCCATTGCATTAAACTTATTTCCTCTTTGCCAGCAATGTTAACACTCGTACGATTTGTTTGCAGACACGTAATTTAAATTTATTGATGTTATTCATATTGGATGCATCTCCATTACTCCGAAAAACTGCCTGTTAAAATATTAATCTAAAAAAAATATAGTTTTTTAATAACTTTTAAGCTAAAATGATGCTGATAAAGGAGTTGACTACATAAACCAGCGGTCTTCTTTTTTATTGTAATTAATTTTCATAGGTAAAGCCAATTATATTTTTCGGCACGAGGCAAATTATATCTTATGATAATGTGTAAAATATGGATACATGATTTTTTAGTCTTCTGATAATTAGCCTTGAGATTACGCAAACACTCGTTAAGTAGGATAAATATATCATTCCAAAATATATTTATTCGTTCTCCAAACGAGGTTGGTTTGTGAGGCCACGTAGACATTCATTTTCAAGTAATTACCATTTAAACTGAAATTCCTTATTTCATAAGATATTTTTATAGCATTAAGACGACAAATGAAATAATTTTCATTTTATTTTTCTCTTCAAAATAACATTTGGTACTCTCTAACCTTTGCATGAGGTCACAGAACTTTTCTCTGGAAAATGAACGCGAAATAGGTCAAGGGCCTCTTGCATTTCGGCTGCGTTTTGGTTATCTTGTAATTCAATTGTGGAGTAATACAGCAAACGTGAATTAGAGAATGATATTATTCTCGCTTTTTTTTTTGCAGTTCCTACTTAGTTCGTAATTCATAATGGAATAATGCAGGCATTTGCAAATGAGATGCTGTGCGTTAACGCAGATTATAAGAGAGAGAGAGAGAGAGATTTTGATGACAGTGAATGCTTGCTAACGCGGTCATTATGCTCCCAATGAATATAATGATTCCATCGTGTTTCAGTGCCCTTTAGGTATTATAAATCGCTTTTACTTGAGGTTTCATGTAGAGTTCTATCTGAAAATCAAACTCATCAAACTCTCTCTGTCTTTTTCTGGTTCTCTGTCTTGATATTTGAATTTTACCCTCTGATATAAGTACACTTATCGTTATTTATTGACCACTCGGAGAAGGCTTGTCATCCATAACAAACAATATGGATTTTTAGTAAATTTGTCCTTCCGATTTGGATGACTGTTACTTCCTAGAAAAATAAAGAAACCGGTCAGGACCTACACCCGATATGATATATATATATACACTTATCATTATTTATTGACCACTCAGAGAAGGCTATATAGGCAGTCTTTCATTATATATATATATATATATATATATATATATATATATATATATATATATATATATATATATATATATATATATATATATATATATATATATATATATATATATACATGATTTTACAGTCAGGTAACTTTAAAAATAATTAACTGCAGGCATACTATTTTATGATCCTTTATCTACGTTTTAAAAAAATTGCATTATTTTATGATCCTTTATCTACGTTTTAAAAAGATTGTATTACCAAGTTACAGTGACATCAGCTATTCCAAGATGAATGTATTTTACTGGAGTTCCCTCATAATTGCTCTTCCTACGAATTAGATTCATATCGTAGGTATGTGTTATTAATTTATAGAGGCCAGATTTCACTAAATAGGTTATAGTTTATCAGTATCTTTTTATTCTTACTCAAATTTTAGTAATAGTGACGGTACAGTTAGTCTTAAATTCATTTAATTTGTTGTTCCAATTCGAGCTAATGGCATCTTTTCCCGGGATTTTATAAAATTGTAAATGAATTCATTGGTTTTCTGCGATACGCCTATGTTCCTCCTCTTTTCAAAGCACTGGTGATGGTTGTTAAGTACAAACATGATTAACTATAAATCGCCTGACTCAGAACAGCGCTACAAAGATTGGGTACATGAAATTGGATATATTTCTGGTTTTATACTTGAAGATTAATGATGTGTTTTTGTATGGAAAAATGTCAAAGGCACTTGGGAGCAGTATCAAGAAGACAAAAGGCATATTTGAAATTTTTATTTTGAGAATATTTAATATGGATAAAAAATTTATATTTGCAGTTGTATTTGGTTGATGGTTTGGTGATGTCAGTTTAGGTGGCGGTGGATGTGGAGAGGTGTGTGAGCGTGTGTTCGTTCCTTTGCTAGATTTTTTTGTAAGAATTGAGACGCTCTTCCTAACAATCCAAGTGGCAGCGAAGTATTACCTTTTGGTGCCCTATTATAATGAAATATGCATTTTGATTTTTACATTGTTATTAATCATGAGTCGTGTAATACAGATTTTGCATGTCTCGCTTTCATTAATGATTCCTGCCAACTACGTACCAAAGGAACGATTGGATTCCATGGAAATTAAGTAATTCATTACATCAAAAGAGCATAAAAATTACAACGTTATGAGGAAGGGGAACATCCGAACATTTGATGCTTAAATGAGAAGTATTCATTATGTATCAAAAGCATTGTCCTAGTAATTTCAAAGTCAATGGTTAATTTAAATGAAAAGCCTTTGTTTTTCTGTTGTTTTGTTAAGTTTGGTAGGTAGTTGCAGTGGGTGTTGGTGAGCACTTTCCATGTTGTTTAAGGTCACAGGTTACATTGAGGTTTAACATTTTCTTTTAGACCAAGTCCTAGTTTTTAAATTAGTTATTATGATGAAAATTTGTAAGTTGGGAACGAGAGTTTGGTTCTTATTTTCCCCAAATACTTATGGTTTAATCCCTTTTTTTTTTTTTAACTTCGCAGATAAATTTTAAGTCCAAAAAGTTATTGTTTTTTATTTTGATAAAACTTGATGGGGGTACCAAGAGGGTGTTATGATTTTCTCAAGTATTTTTTTTTTACCAAGACCTTGTCAAGCCCACAATCCAGTTTCAAGTCCAAAATGACCTTTTATCCCTATATCTCAGAAAACGATAATAGTAAGTTTCTGGTCTTAAGAGTCATTTGCAGGATATATGGTGATTTAGTTTTGTGGGTAAAAACAGCTTTTTGAGGTTGTGGTGTTTCATGACTTGTATTATATTCCTCCAAATCGTTTTTATTGTGAGTCAACTCTGTTTTTATTATTATTTTGGTTAAGTGAGTGGGTATGATAATGTATGAATTCAGAAGGTATATAATAAGTTATGTTTTTATTATTATTTTGGTTAGGTGAGTGGGTGTGATAATGTATGAATTCAGAAGGTATATAATAAGTTACATTAAACACTAACTGCATTAAGTAGTGTCTGTGTTGAATGGAAGTATCTATTCCTTGAAACAGGTACATTTGAAATCAAGTTGTTATTAACTTTGGCTATTGAATTTACTACGGTTTAGCTTGATCTCTCTCTCTCTCTCTCTCTCTCTCTCTCTCTCTCTCTCTCTCTCTCTCTCTCTCTCTAAAGACTGGCCATTTAAAAAGAGACGGTGTCTTTGGCTGCAAATTATCAGATCTTCATAAATGTCCCCCCAAAACCTATTCATATGGAGGAAGACACTCGGGGAAAATTTTCGCCCACAAAATCGGCTCTTGAGCAATACTGGTGAAGTATACAGACACAAGTGAAAACGCAGTCTCTTCCTAACTAAACTAGCGAAGATAATAAGCAGAGATCGATGTCTATACAACGAAGTTAATTGCATCCAAGATGGAAGTGAAAGGTGGGTCGTTGATTTGAAGGAAACTAAATAATTTATTAACAGTTTCATGAAATTCACGTCGACAGTTGTGCCACAGTTGATGGTTATGGCCGAACATATCTTCTCTACGGAGTACTTTCCTGATAAGAAAAATGTTGTTGACGTCTTTCTTCTTTTATTTATTTAGTATTTATTTATTCTGTGGATTCAGCGCACTATTGTATCCTAACGTGCAATAAGTAACGGATGACTGGCATTCTAGCTGTTTTCTAGGTCTTATTTCTCCACTCCACCCAGTAGGGTTGATTTTATGAGACTGAAGTCAGACATATTTTCATTTGTTTTGATTGTTTTTATGTGAAGTCAGACATATGCTTTATTGTTTTGTGTCATTCTGTTTTACTACGGAGAGAGAGAGAGAGAGAGAGAGAGAGAGAGAGAGAGAGAGAGAGAGAGAGAGAGAGAGAGAGAGAGAGAGGCGCACCCAGGTCAAAAGCTGTTAAATCTGTATACTCAAATTCTCATATTTTA
>NC_089792.1:20267288-20322288 GCF_040412425.1 Macrobrachium rosenbergii
CTCCATCATTAAACCAGAGGATGTGCCATGTAAGCCCGTGATGCCAACACGGGCTCCGAAAGTCTAACCAACACATTTAAAACAACCAAATCTGATTATTATCAAAGTACTTTCATTGTTAATTTGCCTTGGTTGTTGGAAAGAGGTCGTTAATTATCATTGAAATAATAATATTTGTTTATGTTAGACAGTCTTTGTTCTTTGAAGTAGAGTCCTTATGTGTGCTCATTTATGCAGGGGCCAGGTAGACAGGGAGCCAAGTGAACTTGTAAGGTACATTCCAGTGCTGAAGGAAACAGAGCCTTGAGATAAAACGAGTGGATCTCATTTGTGTGAAGCGAGGTACGCACTTGCACTTTGAAAAGAATAGATTATACGGCTCGAGGAAAACGATGCATGAATTAATTACTAATTTTTTAGGCTGGAAGGAAAAAGGATAATAAGTGTAGCGAGGGGTTCTAGAATGGCTTAATTTTTCAGTTTGTGAGTGATGTGTGATGGTTTGGCAGCGATTACCAGGCTGCCTGCGGAGAAATGAAGTTTTTTGGATGGAAACACGTTCTCGTGCAATTGATCGTTACATTTCTGGAAGGGTTTTATGATAACTGAGTGTAAAATATGGCCAGCAGTTCATTTTGGAACCAATGGCAATGTGAAGTCTGTTGGACTGTAAGGATACATTTTTCAATTTATTGCTCCTCCTCCTCCTCCTCCTCTCTCTCTCTCTCTATCTATCTCAGTAAGCTTTGGAAAATACGTTTCACAAGAATATGGAGGCGATACGAAGCCAGTCAAGATTATAAAACTGTGAGCCAAGCTTTTACACTAAATAATGGTCGAATTAACTTTCAGTAGTTCGGATAATCCAATTAACTGCCACCGGGAAAAAAAGCAGGACTGTGTGGCGAAAAAAAAAACTAAGGAAAATAAAAGTAACCAACAAGGGTTAGGAGAATCAGAGAAGAGCAAAGGGAAGAAACGCTAAGCTGTGTAAAGGAGGAGAAATAAATAAAAAAAAATAATAAAACAAAGAAGACATAAATGAATACAATTTGGATGAACAAAGGTTCCTGATAAGGAACCCGTATAGTTGATAAGATAAACTATTCAACACGAAAAGTAAAGTGGATTTGCTAAAATGATTTCAACTTGAATTGCCGCTGTCCGTTAAGATTACCGAATTGGAACTGCAAATGGAAACACGCAAAGAATATATATGAAGGAAATTAAGAAGAGAAGCTGACATGTTTAATGCTTAATAAGATTAGATAGGAGAAATTTAGTTTGGTAGACGAAGAGAGGGTGAATTAAAGTTGAATTGAAAAGATTCTTTATTCAAATAGAATTCCAGGAAACAGATGGCGGTGTTCCACGAATAAAAGAAGTCTGTACCAATCTGTTGCAATGTTACAGATTTCACACGCTCACACAGACACACACAAACGCGCACGCATGCAAAATGAAACAGACAGATAATTGTACTTCCAGGAAACAGGAGAAAATGAGGAAAAGAGGGGACAAAGTGATTGAAGCAGATTTCATCAGAAGTGAAAGACACCAAGAGATGTAACTGAATAGAAGCCACAAAATGAGCTTCTTTGAAATATGAGATAAACAGACTAAAAACAGATAAAGGAGTGATTATGTTCCCCGTGAAGAAACTGTTATTGCGACTTGCGTGGGAATGATGGAAAGAAATTTTGTAAAAATGTATGGAAATGAGATGAAAGTTTCTGGAACACTTGGTGGAAAATAGATTCCATGAAAATGAAGAACGAAAATGATATTCCTGTAATGTGAGCGATGTGTAAATCTCGGAGTCTGAGAAATTTATGTGATAGATTTCAAGAGTAGGACCAAAAATGTTTTCGTGGAGAGGAGAAAAAATGAGCCATTTACCTTTCGAAAGGAAAATGCAAGAAAAATAACACAGCAATTACGTATTGAAGGAGTGCCTATAGGTTTTTTCGAGCTGGCATTCCCACAGGTTTCTTGTTTCTGTCAGGCCAAGACTAGTTAAAGCCACGGAGTTGCCCATCCCGAAGGCTTCCCTTTAAAGAATTCATAAACTATAAAAAAGATGGAAAACGAGAAGGGACGACCAAAGAGAGGCAGAATTGGTGAAATGAATAGAGGAGAAAATACACTGATTAGAAAATAAGGATAATTGCAAAGTGAAATTAAGAAAATGATAGTGAAGAAGAAGCGAAAAGTCATAAGATGGGAGATGAAAATGCAATGAAGAAAAAGTAGAAAAGGGGATGAAAGGTAAATAAGAAGAGAAAAATGTTGAAAGGAAGACAAGTGAAATTGTTTCGAAGGAAAATCACATTTATTCCTTCACGAAAAGGAACCTGTTGCGTAAAACAGCCATCAATTGCCTCTCTTAAGCCCGGATGCATTTCCATAATCGCGTTTCTTTCTTGCTCTCCGGAGAGTTTTACGCGTTGTTTTCTCCCTGGCCTGGTAGAATGACCTATTAAGCGATTACTCTACTCCAGGAAATGACGTTGATCTTCGTTTGGCTTTTTTGGTTTTGTTTTTTATTATCGTGAAATTTAAGTGAATTTTTTTTTACATAGGTAAACGTTGTAGTATCTACTATATGCCTGTGTTGCTTGCGTTATTATTTGCGGTTATGATTTGCGGTTATTATTATGTAGTTTCATAATTCTTAAACAGATTCGCAGAAACAAATATGTGTCTGTAATTATTACTTTCTTGAAGTGTCAGTGGGCGTAGGCTACAGATTTAGTAGGGAGATTCATGAAATAGCTGAACATTGAAAAATGCAAATTTATCCTTTGTGATGTTCATTTGTTATGCCTTGGTGTTACAGTTGAAGGTGTAAACGAATGAGGAACGAAATAATTAGCGAGAACAGGTTTTGAGGGGGGTGTTCAGTGAAGATTTTTATCCCCACCCCCTCTCATCCACCATCCCCACCCCTTGAACCATTGAGAATTTCTTCAGCTTTTATACAGCTTTTAATAGCCAGGACTTTGTCATGTGCATTAACTTTTACGAATAGTACAGATCTTTGAAAGTTTTAATTTGGTATTCCAACGTATCGGCAAGGATTTTATTTAAAATTATAATTAAAAGTTGACAATGAACGAGTATTTTCTTAAACATTTTATTTTCTTCTAAGTTCTGAAATGTTGAGTTCAGATGTGTCGGTTCCTTGTCTCCCTGTCTGATTACGAAAGAGTAGTAATATTTACGATTATTATGTTGCAGATGATATTTTTATATTTAGATTAGAATATCAAAGATTTTAGTTTGTTGAAAAAACTATTGTCATGGATATTGTTTTGATGTTTCCTTTTATTTATAAGCGTTATTTTAAATATGTCTAGTTAAATATGATTCTTTTTCTTCGTATCCTAAGAGGAGTTATATTTTATTTATGTGTGTTACCTCAAATCGATTTTGCGAACTTGTATGTTATAGCCAGTAAATTACTTAATTAATAAGAAGAATAAAAGGACACTCCCTTGATTCGAAGAGATTATCAGTATACTGCAGTGGAGGAGTAAAATATAAATAAAAAAAAAAAGGTCCTTAAAGACTCGAAGAAGCCGGTTGGGAGGGGGCCGGTTTGTTGAAGTAAATCGTGTGCCTTCTTGCTCAACAGGCACCTGTTGCTTAAAACAAGTTTCAGTCCCCCTCTTTGGTCCCGCTGCATTTCCATAATTGAGTTTCTTGCCGACTACACGCGTTCAAGTTTTCAGTACATATATTTCAACACTTTATTTTATCACTGGCAATCAGTAGGAAGGGGATATCATACGTACGAACTTTAAATTTGGCTCTTAAAATGCACAAATCAAAGCGTGTGTTGTTTTGTTAGGATCATAAGGTCTTTAAAAATCAGTGACAAAAAGCTATGGAAAATAGATTCAACGGATTATAAATGAAGAGCATAGTTCAAACGCTACTGTTTTGCTGGACTAAAAAGTAGGCTAATGTATGATGAAATTTTTTTAAATTTTTAGAAACGAGTATTGTTAATTGTTCAGTGTCGAACACTTCAAATTAAAATTTTCCCAAATTTAGTCGAAATGCATTGGTCTTGATGGGTACAAGTTTTTACAAGTGACTTTTAAAGTAACTTTTATTGGAGAATGTCTATAATCTGAAGGTTATCCTTAACAGCTGTATGTAGAAAACTGCTGCTGCTTGGTAAAACCTTGTCGGAAATATGAGTGAATTATTTCTATTTTTAATGAGGTTGTTGAAACTGGGAAGCAGAGCAACGCTAAGGAAGCATGAGAAAATGTTGACCGTTAAAAAGTATAACCAAAGGAAGATGACTAATTCCTAATTGGTCCTTATCCAAATAACTGATGTTTTGAAGAATACCAAGGACGTATACCGTTGTCTTAATGACAAAGGTGTTAGGATTCTATGAATAGATGTAGAGGCTATCAAATGAAATTTTCTTAAATGCGAAGGCTGACTGGAAGGTTGCAGCATAACTCCTCCATAATTTCAGATTTGGAAGAAACCAGACATACAATGGAGAAGGTTGGGTCGAGGTCTAAAGGCAGTAGATCTGCTACTAGGAAGACTTTAAATATATAAACGAAAGCAATAAGAAAGTGTATTATTATTCTTTAGTAGCAGCATAACCCCAAATTCTTATTGTTAGTATTCTTACTCTTCTTCCTCACCGGTTTATAACTTTGAGTAACTTCGACAAATTCGGATATATTACTGAAAAACGGAAAATACAAATTCCTCGTGATGGGAAAACCCAAGTTTTAGCGTGTCACTGAGCCACTTCAGCGCTTATTGGTGTTCACCAATAACATTAAAAAAAAAAAAAAAGCACACTCCGTACCTTCAAAGAAACACCGACTGCAATGATTTTGATTTATGATATCTACCTCCACACATTATCATGTGTGTATATTCATGGGAAAAAGGCCACAAAGTCATAACAATGAAATTAATCGTAAATATTTAAATGCTAGAAGCAAGTAAAAGAAAGAAAAACGGTATTGAGACTGACTTCAAGCTTAGACTGTAGTGTATGGAAAGCCATGGCACAGGGACCATGGCACCACTCAGGGTTTGAGAACATTTATTTGTATGGTCACAACAAGGTGTAAAGCAACTAAAATATTTAATAACGTAGATGACCACCATCAATAAATAGTGTCGCAGGTTCTTCGGGAATTGAAACAATGTAGAGTTCAAAGGAGAGTAAGTTGATTAAATATTTGCTAATATTTATGAAATGCCATTTATTTTCTGTTCTAAGACTGTTTGTTTAATGGCAAAGCAGTGGCTGATTTTTTTTTCATACTTCATGTTATGATATTTTAGGGGATAATCTGTTTTACAGAGGCTCACAAAGTTCAAAGACTTAGTATTAGCAGACAGTCGTGTTAGGTGATTGCCAAGTTTATATATCCTGTAAAGATGTACTACTATGAGGGAACCGCCTGCAGTGTGCCTTACTCAGCTCACTGTACTACATCCAATGGTAATAGCTCTTTGTAGAGTCCTTTTACACCCCAGCTGCATCGCATCATGTTCTTTATTTAATTAATTTTGTCCCATCTCACATAACTGTGTAACTTTTCCCAATTTTGATCTCTGTACAGCAGATTTTTTTCGAGCATCCCTGTTAGGCTAAAAGTATAATAATAATAATAATAATAATAATAATAATAATAATAATAATAATAATAATAATAATAATAATAATAATAATAAATCCACAGTGAAAACCGAGAGGGTTTTCGAAAGTTCCCTTCTGTACATATTTAAACGATTATCTTACAAACTCATTACAGATTTATTTCCCCATTGCAGTAATGCTTGTGATTGTCAGATTTTGATAATAATAAATTCATAAAAAGTTCATAGCTTTACAATTTATACATACTTTGTTTTATATACTTTGAATCATAACGGAAAATATCTGAAGAAATTGTTACCTTTCCAAGTATAAATCGAAAAAGTACATGTATTGGATGAATGCGAAGGGTAGGTTATGTGAAAAATAATAAGGATTGAATTTATGGCTTTGTTTGTATTTTCGTTCACCGCTTTTTTTCTCTGTTTTCCTTCATAACATTACCTGGTTATTGCACCAGATATGAATCCTATTTTCTCTTAACAACATGCTGAGCAAGCTTTGCCGGGCAACCTAATAACGGGAGAACAGTAAGTTGTTAGAACGAAAACGGTGCGATATTTTACAGTTATATTTTTCGCGTCGGTCAAATGGCCTGTTATCTCTAGAATGCTAATTTCTCTGGATAAGGAATTTGTTCTTCAATGAACTTGTTGTCTTATGTAATAAGCCTTTTAAAAGATGATGGTAGTAATATGAATTAGTTTACAAAATTACTTTGATTTTTGAAAATTAGAAATCGATTCTCAGTGAAAACATTTTAATCGACTATTTTGATTAATAGGTAACGTAATGAGAAGAAATTATTTTCCATTAAAGTTATTTTGAGCTGTTTGTATTAAAGAAAACACACACTGAGTGAAATGGTTTCAAGAAAACGAACTTCTTACTTTGGTTAAACTGAAGGAAGTAAATGTAAATTAGCATATCTGGAGAAAAGGTTAAAGTAAAGGAAGAATTATACATATTGAGAAATATGTGATCAGAGGAAAACATATGGAGAAGAAAATTCTGCAGTACGAAAATATCATGGGTGGCGTTTTTCAATAATAAGGGAAAACATCCCGAATAAATTTTATTTCAAGAAAAGCATTGGTAATAAGGTGCTAAGTAATGACTGATGAAAACTATTATGAGAAGGAAGTTTTCATGGGGGGGGGGGGGGGCGGCGCTTATTGAATGATGAAAAGAGCCTTGAGTTCGGCATTTTCTTAAGTGAAATCCCACAGAGGAAGGAAATTTTAATAATGAGAAACGTCATTTATAGAACCTGTTTATTAGTGAAAACTGCTATGAGACAAGTTTTGATTAACGAATGACGTCATAAGAAAGTACTTCTGACAAAAAAAAAGCCATCTTGTTAAATAATTTTGATTATTGAGAAACATCCTGGCGCGGATATTTTCGTCAACGAAATAGGAAAGACAAATTTATTTGAGAACAGAGGAACAGGGCCTGGCTCTCACTACTGTACTAAATTAGGGGCTGCTCTCGAAGCGAGAGTTCATACCAGCAATAGCTAGCTTAATCATATAAAAAAAGTTGCCTCGGTCCGAGTTTTGGGACTTTGCCTAACGTACTTAGCGTCCTTTTCTAATGGCATGGTCACATTAGCATAACGTACTTAGCTTCCTTTTCTAACGGTCTGGTCACATTGTTGTACGTATAAATGAAGCAAGATAACGGCTGCTTCGTTGTTTACACCATGGATGAATGTGTGTGTTTGTGTATTTCGTTCATATATTGTTAGTATTTTATAAGTGGATGTTGCATAAAAACAGTTTGTTAATCTAATCAGTCCTTTGCTAACGGGAAGCACTCTTCCTGTCATTAGAAGGTCTATTATAGGGTGTGTTGTTTTAGATAAAGCTGGGTTTGTGCCAGCACGAACCCTTGCCCTAAGGTGGCCCATTGGTTATGGTAAGGTGTTCAAGGGGTTGAGAAAGATCAACCAAAAGAGACATTAGAAGTCTGAAGGTCCTTCTTAGGTCCAGCCAGGGAGTTCTGGAACGCTAAACAGTTCTTCATTGGAGGGATGGGTAGAGCTCTCGGCTAGCACGCTGTTGGCCCAGCGTTCGACTCTCCGACCGGCCAGTGAAGAATTAGAGTAATTTATTTCTGGTGATAGAAATTCATTTCTCGTCATAATGTGGTTCGGATTCCACAATAAGTTCTAGGGTCCCAGTTGGTTCTTAGCCACGTAAAACAAATCTAATCCTTCGGGCCAGCCCTAGGAGAGCTGTTAATCAGCTCAGTGGTCGGGTTAAACTAAGATATACTTTTTCTGGAACGCTAATCCCTGTTGACAAATCGAAGTCTTATGGCGGTGGTACTTTGGGGGGCGGGAGAGGGCGGTTCCATTATTATTTCTTTTCACTACCTTATGTAATCTAGCCTCCCACACTATCTCGTTTGGTGTTTGAGGTCCAGCTTAGCGAAATATTAATAACAATTATGGTGGACATGTTCTAATGATTGCCTCTGCAACGATGCTTCTAGATCTTGTTTCGCTTGTCTTTTTGATTCATTTTGTATCTTAGTAAATTTGGTGATTTTCACTCCAGCAATCGAGGGCTGTCACAACTGAAATCATTGTGATTGATGGTCAACGCTTATTCGGGTAATCTCAAAATTAGGTCTCTACGTGTTTTCCCCACAGAATATATTGTAATGACTGCCGTGGATTTCGTATATTCCTGGTTGTTTCTTGATGTAGGAGTCCTCGGGTTTGATTGTGTCATTATAGCCGAAAACAATTTGTAACCTTTATTTTTCATCTGTTTATTTTTTTCTTTTCTTGTCAGGTTTCTCTAATGCAGGGATCAACGGGAGACTAATGACTTCTTTTTTGTTATTTCTAGTTTTCTCTCCTTGTTGCAAAAATGTTTCTTGGATTTAAAAGCAGCGTGTTTGCAATGTGGTCTGGATAGCCAAAATTAGGGAAATCTTTATGTGGCACTTTTCAGTTTCTAAAAGAAAGAGTACGCAATGTCTCAGGACTCTTCAAATGAGGCCATCTGATACACCTGATTTTATGCTATCAATGGTTTGAATGCATGTGGATGTAGTTCTCTATACGTTGCTCAGTACCTTCGGGAGGAATTTTCTGTTCACATCTGACCAGAACTTCTCAAAAAACAGCATTTCTCGTTCTTTTTACAAGTCCTCCTGCTGTTTCATTTCCGAAAACAGTTGTTTATTCTTGTTTACACACTTACGTAATTGCGAAAAAAAAAAATGCTGTCGGTGTATCTCTTCCACTGCAATTTTTTTTTTTTTATCTGGATGTTCTGGAAAAGGGGTTTATCATAGAATTCCATGGAGAAGTTAGCCATGATTGGTTATAGAGAGATGCTTATTGTTTCCTGAAACGTTTAGCTGTAAGATAAAAAGTATTTTGTCGAACAAAGATGATAAACATGCATATTTTGTCAGTTACAATGTCAAAATGGTGAATATAGCGTGTTTATCGCCTGTGCGCTTTAAACGATGGATGAAATGTTTTTGTTTGTCATTAAGCTCATTATATTTTAACCCATGAAAGAAGAGTAGAGAAGACTGGAGTATATTAGTTTTTCGCGCTTTATTTGACCTTTTCGAGGTTTACTGTGCACAATTTCCTGTTACATGGCGATTGCTGCTGTATACGTTACGTTACTCATAATTTGGGGTTTGCAAGCCTTAGTTATTACATCAGCTTAATATTAATTGTTTTTTTTAATTTAATGTAATAGCCAGTATATGAAAAAAGCAAGTAAACTGTCCGTAGATATTCCACAGTAAGACTGCTTACATCTACTGTAGTCCGCCTTAGCTTATATTCAGCGGGAGCCGTTTTCTCTTAAAGATATCACAGTCCTCCATTTTTCCAATACTATTTGTTTTCCTGTTACACATACTTCGGCATTAAGTAGCATTATGATATTGAATCCACCTTTACATTCCGAAACCAGCAGAACACTAGAAATTGAACTGGGTTTAAAGTAAATGGTTACCGTACTCCCATCCAATCATGCTGGTATGCATAAAACCATGAGTATTTATGTGATATAAGCGTTCACACACACTTAGGTATACACACACACACATATATACATATACACACACGTATATAAGACAAACAAACGGACAGAGAGAGAGAGAGAGAGAGAGAGAGAGCTGTTTTTTATTACTGTTATAATTTTCTAATGTATCATTATTACTTGTCGGCTTGATAACTTATTTTAAAGTAAACATGCACATACTTACACAAGGCTCACACACACACACACACACACACACATATATATATATATATATATATATATATATATATATATATATATATATATATATATATTTTAATATATATCGTTTTTAACAAGCCGTTTTTAAGGGTAGAAATGTCCTGAAATTAAAAAAAATAAAATTCAGAAAGCACCGCCTTATTAATCCTTTGATTTTCTTTGATTGTCTCAGAGAAGAGCTGGAATACTTTTACTTGTAAATTTTTCCTCCTTATATTTGTTTTTATTTTATGTCATATATAGCCACTTCAGTGATTTCTTGGTTTTATTTCTGAGCAGGTATTATATGGAAAAGATTTGAATATATATGATGTAATTTTGGCGTAGCTGTATGTGTTATTAATTCTGACTATTTTTGTTTTGAGACATTTGGAAGCGTGTTTAATGAGGCCTACTTTTTTCAGGTGTTTCAACTTTCAACTTTATATTTTTATATATTTAATAAATAAATATCTATATTATATCTATATAAATATATATATTGTTTATATATGCTCTTCCTACTCTAGGATGGTGGGTAGTATTATGACATTTAATTTTTATAGTTAATTGTCAACATGTATTTACGGTTTTTTCTTTGTTTCTTTCATTTTTTGAAAAAAGTATCCAGGTCGATTTTCGTTTCTGTTGTTCATCTTAACTGGGTCAAACTACATATTACTTGTTTTCAACCTGTTCTTAATTCTGTAGGATGAAAAGTAATATTATCATTTATGGTTATATTTGAAAGAGTGTCGTGACATGTTGCGCAGGCATTTTTCCATTTGTTTCTTTCATATTTTGAAAACCAATTCACTGATTTTTCGTTTCTGGAATATGACATTTATCTTGTTTTCTGGGTCTAAAAGACATCCGTAGTTTTGGACTTTCAACCTATTATTAATTCTGTAAAGCTAAGAAAGTAATACTTTTCCCGTCCGGACAGAGAAAAAGGAATCCCTACCACCAGCCCCGAAAATATTGTCAGACTGAAATAGGATCTCGTTCCAAATTGTTTTGTCTTTTCCTGTTTTGGTCTTGTGGTATTAGAGTAAAAATTCTCCATAACCATTGTCTTTCCCGTTGTCTGAATGTCATCTTTTAGTATATTATCATTTTAATTAGTGCACAGTTAAGTATTTCTATAAGCACAGTTTTCTATCCTCTAAGAGGACTTACTTGGGGTGAAAGTTGTTCTGGAAAAGTTACCTCCTTCAAAATACATCCTTGGCACACTCTCCATTCCATTTCCATCAATTCTTTCATAATCTTTTCTTATGTCCAGTTACGCCTTAAAGAGTTTTTTCCCCTATTCCTCAAACTACCTAGGTGTTTCATAACAAAAATCTTCATTGATACTCCAGCTCCCACAGTCAATGATTGTGTTATGTTTTTGATTTCTCCAGCACAATCCTTGCAGACTGAGTTTTGCTATCACGTTTAATCTAAAATATAAGAATGGTTGCTTCTCTTACCCTTTCCTCTGAAATCTTTCCCTCTTCTGGACATACCTATTACACCCACTCAAAATACTTCAACACACTTTCACAACCTTACTGCAGCATTTCACTGATAGTCCCTTTATTTTTTATGTCTTTCATTCTTCAAACTAGTGCCCACTAACATTTCGAGCGTTACTTTCTCAATTATTCTAGAAATAACAAAAACCTCTTCCATTCATTTGCATTATATATCTACTTCTGTTCTGTCATGCACGTTCATCTACTCCAAAGTACTCTTTTGACCTAGTGCTGCGTTCTCTTGAGGCAGAATCTTTACAGTTCCATCGTCTATCCTGTGTTCAGTTTCCTCATTAACATTTAACTTTTCATTTGCGTTTACGACAGCTTTTTTACTTCTTACAGTATTTATATTTATCCCAAAAATTTATGGTACATAACTTTTATCCTCTTCCTCCTTTATACTGCTGCGTGACTATCTAATTTGAGCTTCAACATCATTTCAAACAGTCTCGTTCTCTACTCACTAACTGTCTAATTTCATCATCCTACCTCTGCTTGTAATCTCTCTCTTTCTACCTCCCTAAATCCGGAAACACTCCTACTGACTCTTTCTACCTCCCTAAATCCGGAAACACTCCCATTGACTCTGAGAATCCTGCTTTAATCCCCCTTCTCACGATGTTATTCTAACTAAGTCTTGTGCGTATTTTCATTTTTCCTTCAGCTATATAGTAACTAGATGCATCTCCAACCACTCATCCTTTCACCCTTACGTCTATCTACTAGCTTCTCTATTTAGAAAAATATAACCCGTTCTAATTGGCCCTAGGAACCTCATGCCTGCTATCTCTCTTTGTAACTTATCAGTGCCATTCAATAACAGAAAACAGTCACCATTTCTCTTAATCTAAACCTAGCCAGACACACAGTTCCTCGTTGGACGGGTCGGTATAGTTATCGGCTAGCAGTCTGCTGGGCCCGCGTTCGAGTCTCCTGCCGGGATGTGAAGAATTAGAGGAATTTATTTCTGGTGATAGAAATTCATTTCTCGGTATAATGTGGTTCGGATTCCGCAGTAAGCTGTAGGTCCCGTTGCTAGGTAACCAGTTGGTTCTTAGCCACGTAAAAGAAGTTTAATCATTCGGGCCAGCCCTAGGAGAGCCGTTAATCGGCTCAGTGGTCTGGTTAAACAAAGGTATACTTTAGCCAGACACAGATGCAAACTCTCCCAGAAACGCATTTTCACTCTCATTCTTTTTTTATTCCTAGTCCATGTACTGTACACTCGCTATCACATTTTTTTTAGCCCGAATCATATTCTGTATTACTCAGTCTTAGGATTAACACAAGCAGTCTTCCCCCCACACTCAGTCTTCCTGACCCAATTAACGCAACCCTTCTCTTTCTCTGCATCTGTCAGTTCTGTCAGACACAGTCACTCTTTCTTCATATTCTTTTGACACCCTGACTTTTTACTTTTCGTCTCACTATATGCCATAACATTCAAATTTCTCTCCTTTAACTAATAAACTAGAAATAATTTCTTTTTTACTATACCACATCCACTGTCATTCTAAATACAGAAAGAAAACAGTTTAGGGTCAGTAAACCTCAAGCATCGGCAAATTTTATTTGACTTAAAATATAATGGCAGAAATATTACTGTTTATACTTCCCAACAACATTAATAAGTGTGTGGGTGTGTGTGGGTGCTTGTTTCTCTGACCGTCTGCCTCTTTCCGTGCGTGTGTCTGTATGAGTCAGTATGAATGCTACCGTGCTTTCATTGCACGTTATTATTCATTTTCCTTTGATCACATAATAAAATGAAAAAAAAGAAAAAGAAAATTGTCGTAGGAAATTGAATTTCTTCGAAAGGACAAGTCCATAAATAAAAAAGATATTCGCAGAGTAATGGACATTTTACGATTTAATTAACCTACCTTCAATAAATGTTTTCAAACGGAAAATTTCGTTGCATATACTGTACACTGGGAAAATGTTAAGCGGCTTTAGGCGTTTATCAAACAGAACCCTCGGTCATTATTTACTAAATTCTTCAATAATATATAAATTTATATATATTTATATATAGAAGCCTCATGTCATTATTTACTAAAAATCTTATATAATATATATATATATATATATATATATATATTATTTATAAAAATTCTTCAATATATATATATATATATATATATATATATATATATATATATATATTATATATATATATATATATATATATATATATATATATATATATATATATATATATATATATATATATATATATATATATATATATATATATATATATATATATATATATATATATATATATATACACACACACACACACACACTGTACACTGTCAAACGCCAGCACAGACTCAAGTGCTAGTGTGTACTAGCAAGCAAGCGCACACATACACATATATATATGTAAACGTATGTACGTGCGTATGTTTATGAATATGATTGCGTCGCTTTATTAGGTTTTAAACATACATGACGATAACTGCACATGCCTCGCATGCGGACGGTCTCATGTTTGCAGAATTGCAGAAATTGTTCCCTCAGTTTTTGCATTTAACATTTCTCGCAATTTTGTTTCAGATTCGGTTCCCGTATTTTACGGGTCAAAGGAAACGAGATTGATATATGAATATTTTTCGATTTGCGGATGATGAAATGTCGGAGCAAAATTTTGCGGATTGTAAGGGAAGGCTTATATTTGCTAACTTTGTATTATTACAGTATTTTCTCTAACCAGATTTTTTTGGAAGGTTGTTTATTGTGTTACCTAGAGGAGAAGCACGACCAAAATTTGTAATATTAATGCCTATATTTTTATTGGTACTATTAACGGCAGTGGTAGTAATGCTTTTTACATTTGATGAAGCATTTGCAGCATTGACATAGTTTGCCAGTCAATCATTCCAATTTTTTTCGCAGTTTTGCATATTATAGACGCTGAATACAGTACTTAAAATTATATTATATGATATACACACACACATTATATATATATATATATATATATATATATATATATATATATATATATATATATATTATACTGTATATATATGTGTATATGTATGTATGTATATATGCATACCTAATAATTTAAAATAGGCATAGAAAATCATGAGGATCAAAGACGTCAGGAGCCACTTTCATAATTGAGACAGGGAGGAACATTTTGCAAAGTCATCGATTGCTCTTTCGAAGTTTCCTTGTAAGATGTAAAGCTTGTTTTAAAATGACTTGTGAAAATAAGAATTGGATTGTAAATATAAACTTGCAGTCCGGCTGCTGGTGATCATATTTGTTAGAGAGATTATGGTAGTGAAAGGAGTAAAGAGTAGTTATAGTAAGATATGTGAAAAACAACGCATCAAATGTATGGATCTTAATACTTCTGGAGTACATGTCGTTAAAATAAACTGTCTTCAAAAGAGATTTACTCGAAACGGTACGTCTTTTGTTGTTAATAGAGTTGCTGGTTCCTAAAACTTCTTAATCATTTATGTTCAATTCACTTGAAGCTCATCAGCACCCAGCTTCGGTTCTTCAGTTGTTTAATATACGCATTATTATTATACAAAAAAACTCCGCCAAGCCCAGTAAACAGAGTATCAAACCGTTTATGATAATATCCATGTCATACATTATCACGTCTACAGTCTGATATAGTTTTTTACTAATAAAACTAATCTACCTCGTACGTTCATTTATGTAACATGACTTAATTTTAAAGAATGGTCAATCCTTTGCTTTACTTCCATTTCAATATGCTTTATTGAACACTTGCATTTTCATAGCATGCCGTAACAAGTGGAATGCGTAAGTAATGACAATAAAATATTACTGGTATCAGGTGGCATGCTCTGTCTGGGATCTGCCTCCACAATTGAGTGGTCAGCACTATAAAAATAACAAATGCTTGTCCTTTCTTAATATAGTTAATTTCACTTCTCATAAATCAAAGCCATCTCTAGTAGAACATCTGTACCTGAAATTCAGCTATTTGGAATTAAATGAAACCGTTCCGCCTGAAATAATGAACGTTTGATGAACAAGATGAAAGCATGACAGGTATGTAGTTAGACTGAAACATTGCAGTTCGGGAGGTTATGAGGACAAAGGTGATCACCACATTAATGATTCATAAAAAAAGGCCAATGTAAAAAATTCAAAAGATTGCCGTCTTGTCTCAGCACATTATTAAGCTGATAGCAAATTTTCCTTATAGTGGCTTCTGAAATGAATTGATAGTACGCTTAAGTTGCAACTGCAAGATGATTATTATACTAGTAACAGTAGGCTAGTAGTAGCAGTAGAAACATTGTTATTATTATAATTATGAGTGGAAAACACGTTGCAAAAGAAGAAAATAATTATCCTGAAAACGTTACACTGCAAACTTCCCTTTAACAGAATTCACGGTTCCTTGTGTCCTCCTCATCCTGTATCCCATTCACTTCGTCTTTCCTCTGTGTTATATTGAAATGCAGAGTCACGTTCCAAGGCAGAGTCTTTTTTCCGTCCATCATGTGACGTAGTCGTGACCGGAAATACCGATTCTATGGGATGTTGGGGAGTGATATGGCACCGTGTTTCCACTTAGAAGTTGGGGGGTAGGAAGTGGAAGCCTTGAGGTTCAGGAAATTCGGGTTTGGCTGGGTATGGAGCTTTGTGTCAGTGCGGAAGAAATTTATATTGACTCAGACACGTGTATATATAAGAAGAGTGAGAGAGCAAGCAAGGTGTTGGTTAATAGCGCATTATGTGTAGAGGGTTCAATGGGTGACTTATGATTCTCTGCACAGTGGTTGCATCCATGATTATAATACTGTGTATATAGTTATATAATATATATATATATATATATATATATATATATATATATATATATATATATATATATATATATATATATATATATATATATATATATATATAATATAATACATATATATATATATTATATATATACACATATATATGTATACACACGCACACACAGCACTGAAGTATAGGTGAATACACTTTGTAGACCATCTGTCAATGCATCTAACCCACTTGCATTTACCTCTCTTGCACTCTCTCTTACTCTTCGGTAGTATCAGGAAGAATCAGGATAGAAAGACCTAGGAAGTACTGGTAGATGGAGTTGAAGGGATGCTGGACAAAAAAAGACTTTATATGTAAAAAGGAAGAGAGAGAGAGAGAGAGAGAGAGAGAGAGAGAGAGAGAGAGAGAGAGAGAGAGAGACCGGTGAATAGTGCATTGTTTGCCAGGGGGTTCGATACATGGCAACATGTTTTTTCCCTTCGTAACTTCGGCCTTGGAGATAAGAAGAAAAAGAGAATATTGTGAAAGCGTTGTCTTAAAATGATAGATACTGCAGGTGCAGTAGTATTTAACGGTTGCATAAGAGGTAGACTGCCAAAAAACCCACTGAAGAAAGCTATTACCCATGGTTCGAGCACTTTTACACGCTGCACCGTTTACCTATTTTTCACACATGTTCTCTTCTTGCATATTAAGTTTTTTTTTCCTCTATCCCTTCATCTCTATCTATCAAGCACATTCGTCTGGCATATTATTGTTCTCCGTACATCCCGAAGTCACTTCCACAGGCATTGTGCAACTTAGACTCTCCACTATTCAACTGGGAGCTTTTCTGTGGTCTGTCTTCCACGTTCAAATAATCAACACAGTACTATATCGACCCTGGAGTGCGTTCTTCCCAATAACATTACTCTCACTCTCCATATCTTATAGTGGCTCATATTCTTCCCACGATATTCAATTTTTACTTGGCATCTTTTTCTCTTGATCACTTTCTTCTGGACTATCTTACTGATCTTGTATAATAGTACAGTACAAGGTTTCAAAACTAGATATTTTTTGTTTTGCACGCTTACCGAAAAGGTACCGAGTACTGACAACAAGAGAAATTGTGGTATAAACAGTATTGCCATCTACCAGAACCATTTCCACTTAAACTAAACTATAAAAACTGTTAGCTCTCGAATTTTTTCTCCATTAAAATAATTGAGTATTTTTCTACAACCAAATCCCACTAGACTTTTTCCCCAGATAGGCAGAAAAAAAATCCGTATCTAAATTTAAAATGCTAAGACGGGAAAACTAAACTGTTTCAACACTACACTTGTCACTTAACTAAATTGGTGAGGAAAAAAGCATTAGTCTAATGTTTAAGTAAATTCTAGATGCTGAGTTGTTCTTTGTCTTTTTATATTTCCGTAGTATCAATATATTTGAAGAAAATACGTACTGAATTTACAATATATTACGAAAGAATATTGCTTGGCAATGAGCACGGAAGGCAACCAGTTTGATTAGAATGAGAAGAATTTGATTTACAGTGTTGGAACTCAGGCATAAAATCGATTTTGATATCATTATTGTAGTAAGTTAATCTGAAAAGAATCAATAGGCCTAGTTAGATTCGTTGTTGTTGTTTCAAATCAATAAAAAGTATACCTTAGTTTTAAACCACTCAATTAAAGTATTTTAGAGGCTTAGAACAAATTGGTTACAGGGATTATCTCTTGCAGGCCTAAAAGCATAAACTCGTTTCACAACTCTAGTGAAACGCTGAATCAATTATTTTAGCAAGGGATTAACAAGAAATCTACTGTATTCTTTAGTAAGTGGTCTTTATAAATAAGCGTAATTAAAAAGAAGAATCGATTTGATCATTTATTTCCATGCTCAGAGATGATTATGTTTTATACATTAATAATAATAAACAAATATGTATTCAGAAATAATTTATATATTATGGAATTAAATTTTACAATAGAGGTGTTAAGTTAATCATGCCTTTAAGCTTCTTATTCAATTAATTTGAAAAAATAAATTTTAATGGTAGAATATCTTGTGCAATAAACAATTCTGGTGGTGAGCGGAACTTTATGAACCATTCAGAAATGTTTCGTAAGGAAGATCCAAATATTTGGCAGGAGACATCTTGTTTGATGTGAATATATATCTGTAAAATAATAATTCATGTTGTGTTTTGTCAGAATAGATCGCATATTCTGTATAAAAAAAAAAAAAAGGTAAAACAAGAAAAGCTAAGAAAATGTTTTAGTCACTGGACAGTGTGTTCAGATCGATATGTTATGGAGTTGGATCCTATATTTTTCAGTAATTGTACCTCAAATGATCGCTCGCTATCTCTCATTTTCCTTAATCAAACACCTCATTTCCAAATGTCACCGCTTCATGTTTTCATTCCCTCTTCGTATCCTGCCTGTACCCACGAACACCGATTTCTGACACTATGATCCCAACTTTGAATTTTCCAGAACCGATCACATCTTCAGTTCTAGCACATTTTTCATCAGTTTTCGTGTTGTATGATCGAACCCATTCGTGTTCATGACTTTTACATCCACATTTTCGCCCTTCCTCCCAAACCTAAATTTGTTTCTATTTTAATTCAACTTTAGCTATACAACGAACGTTATATATATATATATATATATATATATATATATATATATATATATATATATATATATATATATATATATATATATATATATATATATATATATATGTATTTGTGTCTGTCTTTATATACATATGTGTTTGTGTGTGTATGTGTTTCTGCCATATATATATTATATGTGTTTGTGTGTGTATATATTTACATTTTATACATACATATATATATACTGTATATATATATATACATACATACATATAATATACATATGTAACGGTTTTACCTGTGAGGGAGCTTGTATTCTGAGCAGGGAAATTGCCTTTATGCTTTTTCTAAGAGAATGCTTCAATTACCATGGGAAATCTATTCTATCTGATGCTTCAATTACCATGGGAAATCTATTCTATCTGACTACTACTTTGGGACCAGACAACCATAACAGAAAAGAAAAGGGACTGAAGCCTTTTGCTCAATAGGGAGAAGTTGTATATAAACACTTAGGTTCATTTTAAATTCACTTATATTTACATTAACAACAAAATCTTAAGAACGGGGATTAACTGAGACAGGGAAACAAGGTCCTGGTAAATAACAAATTCACGTTAACAAACAACAATTGCAAGATGTCGAAGAAATCCACTTCAGTGGCACTGAACAGTTAAATGACCGTGGTTGGGACCACGGCAAGCAGGGCACAATCAAAGGGAAGATTCCACAGCAGGTGTCTCCATCTGCAATGGAGAATGCACAAGTTTACGTGACGGAAAGAAAAACTGTAATCAAAGAAAAGTCGAGAAATGTACGGAAGGTGCCAAGGTCTCTCGCTTTACGACACTGAAACACTTAAGAGTTAAATTAATGCACTGAAATAATGAAGTCAGGTCTAGCATGGAAACTTGCACTTTGAAAATGAAACGGAAAAATCAGTAAAAGAATAATAAGTTCGTGACTGATTAAGAAATACCTCTAATCAGGGTACGTTACCTTTATTGGAGAGTTGTCTTCGCTGTAGATAAGAATGGAGGAGGAATTTATGGGGGCTTTCACTGGTAGGAAAACTTTTGGCTCGAGCAAGAAAGCCACATGTCGGGGATAATGGCCTAGAAGGCGTGGGGTCAAAGGGAAGGTGCTTTTGGTTGCCGCAGCCAAGATGCCTTGTTCTGATATCTTGTAGTTGTGGGTCATTTTCGGCCCTTTTATGACTTCGGATGATTAACTTCCCACTCTGTCTTGACACTCATTTTCTGTGATCAGCCCTCGGAGCGTTGGCTGGCTGTCTTTGACCCGATCAACCACATGGCAGGGCAAGGGCCACGTGGTAGGTTGCTATGGGCCTCTAAACTTTTTCCTCGAGTTAATCTTCTCCAACGGTCGTCTTAGCCTACAACAGGGATTTGTCTCCAAACGGCTTCGTTTCTTAAACAGAGGTATTCAGGAAGTCACAGGTACAAAGAAAAGGAGAGTAAGCAGTGTCTAGGGAGTAATAAGTTAGAGATAAGAAGGGGCAAATGTTTTCCATAACCTTCCTGTCCATCAGCAGTATGATGAAAAACGACTGTCCTTTTTCGAACAGAATAAAACAGTTTTAGTTTTGCATTACTTTTCTTGCAAGCATAAAGGTTTATATTTTATTTTTATTTCCTTTTGTGAAGCCAGGCGGGAGAGTTATCTTGGGAAGGGTGTCCCTTCGTAGTAATATATCTAACACACACACACACACACACACACACACACACTTACCTCATGAGTGGACAGAACCAGACTTGAGTACTGGCCTGGAAAATTATGATATCATGAACATCATCTAAAATACATTGTTCCTATTATTTAGGAAGAGAAAAAGGATATTCAGTAACCAGTCGACTGCAAGGAGAAAAGGCCTTGAAGTAAAACAATTAATTACTGGCCCCACTACATATACATATACATATATATATATATATATATACAAAAATATATATATATATATATATATATATATATATATCTTTTATTAATATAGTCTTACAAATATTTCTTTCATCAATAAGTCTTATACCATAACAGCAGGGGGAAAACTTCTACAAACACCAGCTGCTCAGTGGTCTGGTTAAACTAAGGTATACTTAACTAGCTGTTTCATATTACTGTGGAGAAGTGTTATCAGTCAGGCATAGATGCAGCAATATCATCTTGCATACTCTCACCTGAATGTTGAGGTCTGTCCTTCCCAATAACTCTTCACATTTATCCTGCATTTTCCTCCCTGCCCATTCTTTGAAATGTTACACTATTTTCACCAGCCCATCAACACCCATGACCAGGCCAACTCAAAACATCCTGAAATATCCCTTTTACATGCTCACCATTTTACCAATCCTGCATACCTCCACGTTTCTGAACTTTTCCATACTTTTTATTTCACGTAAACTATTCAACCTGTACATATCTACAGATCCTGCATTTTTTTGCATTCGTATTCAGCATCCGTACATCACTTCCATTAAGGAGAAAATGGTTCAACAGTCACTTCATACATTCCAGCCTTGGCTTCCGTTGACCATCCAAGCTTCCTCCCAATCTTTTACACACACATCATGGAACCTTTCCGGCTGCAACTATTGTGCCTTTAACTTTTCTCCCTTTCCTAGCAGCATCCGATACATTTATTCCAAAATGGCTGTACAATTTTACTGCTCCCATTTTTTCACCACCTGAACCAATGTTCATTGCTGTATCTTCCAGTTTTATATAGATTTATATATATACACATGTTTGTGTATCTGTATATATACAGTAAAAATGGATGTATGTATGTCTGTGTGTGTGTTCCAGCATAACTCTGAAATGCATTAAGCAATTTCACCCAAACTTGGTATACGTATGACTTACTATCTAGAAAAGAATACTGTGAGAGTAAGACACCACCAGCACCAAAGGGGGTGGGAGTGGGAAGGGCATCCCTGAAAAGGGCTGGTTCTGCCCATAGTCTTAGTAACTAAATAAACTCTGCATGTTTATCATACCTCATTTCGTTATACATCTGACTTACTATCTGGAAAAGAATACTGTGGGGGGTAACACATCACTGGCACCAAAGGGGGTGGGAGTGGGAAGGGGGTGACATGTATAAATAACTGAAAACGACAGATATTAGTGTCTAATCCACAGTTTTTGAGGTCGCTAAGATGAATAGTGACACTCCCGATGCCCTTTAAGCCCAAGTTCAGCCCCCAATAGGAAGAGGGATGGTGTGAGAAGGGGTGAAAAATAAAATGTAAAAAATGGCAGATATTAGTGTCTAATCCATAGTTTCTGAGGTTGCTGAGATGAATAGTGACACTCTCGATGCCCTTTACATCCAGGTTCAGCTCCGATAGGAATGGGGGGTGAGAAGGGGTGAAATATAAAATGTCAAAAATGCTAGGCAATGTAATTGAAGCAACAGTCTTAACAGGAAAGGGAGAGAGTGAGAGAGAGATTGAGAGGGAAAGGAAGTGAGAGAGAGAGAGAGTATAGGGGGTGTTATAAAGGAGAAAGAGGGAAAGAGTGAGGGAATGTTGGAGAGAGAGAGGGGGGGAGAGGAAGTGGCAGTGAGGGAGAGAGAGAGGGGGGTGTTAGGGAAGAAAGAGGGAAGAGAGATATTGGAGAGAGAGAGAGAGAGAGAGAATTTATCGGTTGTCATTCAGTTATCCCAGGCAGCGCTGGGTTGGTCAGCTAATATATAATTATATATATATATATATATATATATATATATATATATATATATATATATATATATATATATATATATCATATATATATTTATTTATATATCACATTTATTTATTTGTTTACGTATAATGTCGCATAACTAATTATCTTCATATTCTCTTGAAGATGTTCTTCGAAAATTTCTTTAACTGGTGATCGAATATTCTTTCTGGGCAACCATTGTTTAAGTAGAATGTTCGTATAAATTGTATTTCTGTATTGACATTGACATTATGCTATAGAAATTTCCCATGTTCTATTTAAGAGAATAGTAAGACCATTTTATAATTTTAAACTTATTTTTTTATAATTTCATATATAGAGCATGAAGAGTTTCGAAGACGTATGTCAAATTCATTACACAACTAGATTTTTTACTAACATTTTCCAAAGTAACTGTTACCCAGAAAGAATGTATATTTTTAATTATTTTCTAACTTGGAATGTGTGAAGAAAGAAAACACAGTAGTGCATGGCCTTTAGTGGGATTTTGAGTGAGTTTGGTAAAGGTGCAGTGAACTCGGTAAAACGCCTCCCCGAAATATTTGAACTAACACGTAATATTACAATCTTGTGTACATTATGATTAACAGCGCAGGTATGTCATGTAAGGCAGAAAGAAAACAGTACGCAAGTTAGCAGTGGGAAACATTACACCCTTAACCTTGACTTTCTGCAGGTCATTAGTAAGATTAGTTACTTTTTTTTTTTATCAATGCAAACAGATAGTGCCCATGAACCACATCAAACCACTAAGTACCATATATCTGGGAGGTATTTACTAAATTCTTGATAAGAAACAGGGTTGAAAACCGATCGCTTAGATATATCCTGTAGGAATTTGAAATCTCAAACCTTAGCATTTATTCAAGGGAATAGTGATGGATGTTAGTCTTTTCTCAGTGAGGATTTGTTCACACTCCGGTGGAATAGAAAAGAGACGGAGAAAATTGTTATTGACAGGTCAACGTTAATGAAGTAGTATGGGAGGAAAGGATAGAAACCTTGCAGTGGGCAGATCGAGGTTTTATTCAGATGATCACCGATGTTCATAATATTTTGAGCCCTTTTTACAATTTATAGATTTTTTCCAGAGTATTTCCCAGTTTTTGTCTTCAGATTGACAAGATGCAACTTCAGTTTCTATTTAGCCAAATTTTGAAGTGAGGGTTGGGTTATTGAGATGGTTGACTTTCAGATTACCTATCAGGACAAAAATGGAATCACAGAGACCATTGCTCTGTTCAGTGATGGATAAGTAATCCTTGAAAGATTTTACAGGGTTATTCAGACATCAGTAGACAGTATTTTACTTTTATCTACAGTCCAGTGATGGATAAGTAATCCTAAGAAAAATATCTTTTCTCTTCCTTTTCATTGATCGAAGGATTTTATTATGTCAGGGAAAAAATTAACAATATCAAAAAGTAACAGTAGTGCTGTCCTGAACTATAAAACAAAAAGAAAATTAGTACTGTCCTGAAAGGCAGTTACGCTGAATTATACACATTTCAGTGGGGACTATAAAAAACTCCCAAATATGATTATGACTGAAGTAAAATCTGGGACATGATAACAATTGAAATTTAAGTGAAGAGAACATACCTGACAAAATTGCAGTCGGTATGTAGGCACAAAGACCTGATCTAAAGAGACATTTCATACAAGTTAAGACCATGAGGGTGTGTTCATAATTTTGATTGCATACATTCTAAATTTTCATGATTTGAGAGAGAGATAGGGTGCTATCATAAATTAAAATTATGATAGCGTATAAACTGTATTAATCTCTTGATATATCCTTTCTCAGTTTTGTCTTTCATACAAAGAAATCATCGAGAATCTCCAGAGTTGGCACAGGCTTCATTTATTACAGAGTATCGGATAAACGGGCAAATGACATTTAATATTTCACTAATGGAGTAATTTATGCATTTGACATTTAGTTTCACATCAGTGCAGATTCTTTAAAATTCCCTATTCACGTTATCTTCAGTGATGTGACTGCTGATTAATTTCTGTGTTGTGAGACAAAATGCCATTCTCGTGAACTGTGATAAGTGCTTTTTATGATATATTAGATGTGTGTTTTTTTATTTCTTTAATCATAAAGGCTTTTTCTTGTTTTCAGGTATGCCGTTTGGAGATTAGGAAATGGATACATAAAACAGTAAGTCGTATAGGTGATTATTATTTTGGTCATTATAATTACCATCATATTGATAATTTTGTCTTTTTTCACATAGTGCATAAGCACGGACTCTCTGTCTCTCTCCTCATTGCCATGCTGAGTCCGTTGAAATTATTTTTCTTCCTTTACCCTGACACAAGTGCACGAGAGAGAGAGAGAGAGAGAGAGAGAGAGAGAGAGAGAGAGAGAGAGAGAGAGAGAGCCCATTGGCATTCAATAAGCCAAGGACAGCAAAGTCAACCCGAAGAGTGGAGGTGATTTGGACTAAAGCTGCATTAACGGTGGACACAGATAAGGGTGGAGCTCACCTGGGAAGGAAGAGTGATTTTCTTTATTTCTATTTTTGCTGTTGCTTCTTTATATTTTCCTACATTATTGTTGTTATCACTTTGCACAAATACATATAGAACAACCATAACAGACCACTGATTGCCAACTGTTGTTTGCAGAAATTGTCCATATACATAGAAAAAAGAGGAATTTATTTCTGGTGAAGAAATTCATTTCTCGGTATAAATTCCATAGAAAAGGTAACCAATTGGTTCACAAAATAAAATACTTGAATAACAGCTCAGTGGTCTGGTTAAACTAAGGAAAAATACATAGAAAAATGAATAGAGAAATATAGAAAATATAAAAGTACAAAATAAAATATTATTTGAATAACAGATTAAAATAGGTACAAGATGAATGAAAATACACCCCGTAAATCAGTTAATGCTAATGAATAGAGCAATATAGTTATCAAGTCTTCACAACAATTCTCTCCTAAAATACTAATTTTCATATACATGAGACTCAGTTTCCAAGCGTGTACGATGACGTGATAACAAAACATGTTTGTAAAATTGCCTTCACAGTACATATTGAAAATAAAAAAGATTGCGATGCAAATATAAGACTTGTGGGTCAAGTAACTTAAGATTTATATACGATGAACGAATGCCACAATAAATTGACTTGGTGGTAGAATAGTGTTTTCGTATAGTGTCGCGTTTACAGTGAAAGCGGAGAAATTGCTATTTTAATGCGTTTGCCCACTATCAGTACGAGAAAGGGAACGTGTGTCTCACACTGAATTAGATAAGAAAAAGTTATTTGGTTATTTTAAGTCCATTAATTATTAATATATAAGCAATAGCTATCGAGTTAGGTAAATCGAAATTTTGTAATAACTGATTTCAACATGGAGTTGGAGATTTTTATTACCAGGCTGATATAAAGCTTTAGTGCGGTGAGGGACATATGTTGTTTCACTTATGTAGGGACAGAAAGGGAGTTGTGATATCAAGCATGCAACTTTAATTTCTCTAAATATAAAATTGAAAAGAAAGGTCATTAACCCCTGGACCCACCTTCAAAGATTAATATTTGATATATATATATATATAATATATATATATATATATATATATATTTATATATATATATTTATATATATATATATTTATATATATATATATATATATATATATATATATATATATGTATATATATATATATATATATATATATATATATATATATATATATATATATATATATATATATATATTCACTGTGACCACTTATGAAACAAACCAAAAGCGTTACTGATAAATAGATAAATAAAAAACGTTTATTTGATCGCCAATAATGTTTATATGCATAAAAAAGCTTTTCAGAATTTTGAAGTAGGTCAGGCTTAAAGTAGTGTTAGTGTCTCTCTTGAACTACAGAGCATTTACATCCAGTACACTGCCAGGAAGATTTGTAATACAGCTTTGTAGTGTCAGGCAGAAATGTTCTGGTTCTGGGCAAGGGGACATTTTTGCCTCTTAATATTATAAAGGTGCTGACATAAACTGAGCTTTGACAAGCAACTTCTGCAAGTACCTTTCGTGCATGCGCCTGCTGAAGAACTTTTGCTTGCCTTCATCTCATAGATCATCAGCCTCACGCTCTGTTAGAAAGTCTTCCTGAAAGCATTAAATATGCCAATGTTTGATAATTTAAGAGAAGACATAAAAGGACTTCAAGGTTACCTGCCAGTGTAGGCATTACTTAAAGTTTCTTTACAGCGTCCCTTCGGCTCCTAGCTGCTACCTCTTCCATCCCTTTAATCGTACTTCAGCTCATATTCTCTTTCTTCCATTTACTTTCCAACCTCCTCTAACAAATGTCCTCCTGTTATAGCTTAAAAACCTTTTTACTCTGTTTCCCTTTCAGCGCTGAAAGGCCTCATAGGTCCCAGCGGTTGGCCTTTGGCCTAAATTTTATTTTCCATTGCATTCTCATTACTGGGTTTTTTACATATTCTTTTTATATAGGCATATGTTCATCGGCTCATTGGTATACCCATCAAGTTCTTACTTGGAAAGTTAATGTCTTCGGCTTGGCCGGACTAAATATTGATTGCTAAGGCAATGCCAGACAAAGATGCTGAAGGTCATATTCGTTGAAGGGAGGACACAAGGTGGAGACAGATGGAAAAAGGTCAGTCAAAAGCAGCAACCCCGCTTGAGGTTTATCTGAAAAGATAGTTGCAGTTCTTTGATACTGTTAGCCACTTCCCCTAGTTCAACATCTGAGAATGCACGAGCCCAAACTGGGTACCTGAGTAAACAACTATTTCAAATGTTTAAGAGGTTCAAGTTTCATTTCATAATTTTTTGGAATTGTGCCATTTTCATTTCGTCCTGTACCCTGCGGTGTCTGATGTTTTGTAACAGCAAAGGAGAGGATAAGGTTGGTGTTTTGTGTGTTGCAATAGCTCATGCTATTTTTGCTAGATTGATTTTAGACCTGCCCTCCCTCATTTTTTTAACCCTACCATTCTCTCTCTCTCTCTCTCTCTCTCTCTCTCTCTCTCTCTCTCTCTCTCTCTCTCTCTCTCTCTCTCTCTCTCTCACAAGTAACCATAAAATTTTTCCGTTGGCCTCTTAACTGTTACCCTTGGTAAACAACACTTGTACTCCGCATAATTATATAGGCTACCCAAAGTGTTAGCATGAAGTAGTAATAAGCTAACATTTTTTAGATATCGTTAAAAGCATATTTATTGTGTTTTTGGAATGGTATTTCATATACAATTTAATACATATGGAAAGCTAATATATACGTGTTGTTTCCCATCTCGGATTTACCTAACTTGCATTCCGAGATCTAAAAGTTTTTCTAATGCTTATAATTTCTCCAAAGTATATTCATTTATTTTCATTTCATTAGTTTATTATTCTTATAGCACTTGCTTTTATTTACTGTTTACCTGATACTTTTATACGCCTTCTTTTTCTTATGTGCTATTATACGTCTTCCTTTTCTTATGCATCTATTCAGTTCTCCTCTCTCAAATCTGTGCATCGGAGAAGAACAATGAGGAAAATGGGGCGAAGAGGGGTGGATGGGAGGGAAGAGACATTGTTAGTTTTTGGGTATGATGTGCAAGGTCAGAAATGGAAAGGGAATGCATCAGGAAAAAATTAATGAATCGCGTATGTACTGTACTTGTACGTGCGCAACGCCGCTGTTAAATTGACAGCTGTTCGTAGTCATACGTACTTAACGGTATGGATAAAATATGTGCGATGTGTATGTATATGTGTGTAAAAACTCGTAGATGAACATTTATTATGGCTAATTATGAAAATGGCTTGTATTGTTCCTGGCGTAATCACGGTATTTTCCATTTAAATCACTTATGTAATAGTTTATAATTTTGAACAATTGTAGCCACTTCTGCCAAATTTGAACCTTGTATGAAAAGACTGCCTGTCCATTTATTTAGTGGCAGAATTAGAATTAAAAACAGTTGTCTTAGTGTGATTTATACTTTTCTATACATA
This sequence comes from Macrobrachium rosenbergii, assembly GCF_040412425.1. NCBI lineage: Eukaryota > Metazoa > Arthropoda > Malacostraca > Decapoda > Palaemonidae > Macrobrachium > Macrobrachium rosenbergii. The sequence goes on from NC_089792.1 coordinate 20,295,915, forward strand.
AAATACAAGATTTTTCCGGTTTTCCTCTTCATCTACGGGAAGCTTTTCCATCTTTCACGCTCCAATCCTCGCGCTATATTAATGCTTTTCCGAATGAATGTATCATCATCATCATTTAGGTTCTTAATTGAAATAAAAAAATCTGTTTTACACAACCAGCTTGTTTTGTATGTATATGCGCGTCAGTGCATCAGTGTCTCTTCAAAAGAATTAAGAGTATTTGACGGCCTTATTTTCTGATTGGTAGTGATGACTGGCTAGACGTAAATGCAAAAGATGGACAGTGACCCCGGATGCTGTTGTAATGGATACTTTGAGGGCAAGTGATAGATGACAATAAATTTTTATATGTTTTGTATTGAGGATTTGTAAATTTCAGTGGGTTAGTAGACATATTTGTCTAATTGAACCAGTTTCTGACTATCATGCCTACTTATCATTCTCACGCCGTAACTGCGGACGGCTGATAATAATAACTTTTTTGGTTCCGGTGACCATAATTGTTGCAACGCCTAACTCACTTAGAGAAACGTCTCCTTGCTTATTCTTATTTGAGGATTTAATTAATTTATGGCTGTAGTTTTAGGGATTAATCCCATTAAGCAATATTACTGCAGTTCCCAAATGAAATTTAATCATCATTCAAAGTTGACTTGAGCTCTCCAGAGGACTCTTATCTGCTCTCAGTGTTGCTTCTCACCTGCAGGTAAAGGTCATTCATTAAGCTGGCTGCCTGCTGTTATTTTGAAATTTTATATATATATATATATATATATATATATATATATATATATATATATATATATATATATATATATATATATGTATATATATATATATATATATATATATATATATATATATATATATATATATATACACACATATATATATATATATATATATATATATATATATATATATATATATATATATATATATATAATATATATATGTGTGTGTGTGTGTATACATATACATGTGTATACATACCCTTTTTCATGTGTATGACTTCTTTACGTGAACTTGCTATAAATGGAGTGCTAAACTTTCACAGAATTACTTACTAAGACTTCTTCATTACTTGAATTAAATGGAAAATTAAGCTTAAGCCTGATGTCTTTCATTGAGAATGATGAGGTCAATTCTTTATTTGTTAAAGCAAAAAGTTATTCAAATTAAGAAATAGGTAAATGTTTCAATAGATCACTAATTTACGAGCTGTGATTGTTGCAGCGTAAGGTAATATGAGTCTTCAAAATCTATTTAATACGAATCTATTGAAAAAATTATTTGAAAGTTCTTTGAAAACGCAATAATACGCAATAAAGCAAAATATATCTGAAATGGAAAAATATTCCTTCAGAGGATAATAAACTGAGTACAAGCAAATGAATTTTCATAGAAATTCCATGTCAAAATCGACAAAAGAATTGTTTACTTTTAGATCATGAATTTTGAAATAATTTGTAAGAAAGCAAGCTGGGTTAATGAAAATAAATGTGGAAACCATGAAAATATTGCCACAAAGAATTTGGACTGAATTGTTGTTGACTATGATGGTAATATCCCGTTTTCAGCACTAGATAAATATGTAATTGCCGAAGGAAATTTAAACAGGTTTTTAGGGAAATTTAATTAAATGAGTCCATATTGTATGTTTCTGAACAATTGAAAATAACACATTTGGTGAATCGCAAGATGAAAAGATTTCATCAAGAACTTTTATAAATCAATTTTTTATTTCCGCCCGGTTTATTATCCGTCTTTAGCCATCTGTTTAGTTTTTCCTTAACACTACTACCTGACCTTTGTGCTGGATCGATGGATACTGTCAACCTGTAGGTAAGAACAGTGGGTCCTGGATAAGATAGACGACCTCATGTTATTATTGTCCTGATGACGATTGTATATTATAGCCACATTTACAGATTTTATACATAAAGTTTGCTTTATAATATACCTCCTTTTTTAAAATTTTGTTCTCAAATAACAGTAATCTAAATTGATCTTTACTATATCACCTCATCTTTGTTTTGATGCCTTATTACTTGATGCGAATCAAATCAAATCAGATAGGGATGTTTATCCTCTCTCAGACATTTGGAGACTTATTTGTTGATATTTTTGTGGTTTACCCATAAGTCTGGCATAAAACCATGTTAACAGAACTATACTTGTGACCTCACTCATTCTCCCTGTATGTTAATTTCTAGTCCGAATTTATGTTTAGTTGTCCTTACCGTATTTGACATTTTCCCCATTTTGTAGGGGTTCTGTGCAGGGATCTGTTCTTCTTGACTTTATCCTTGCTTTTGTTTTTGTTTGTAAGTTTTTTAATGCATTTTATTATTAATACATAGGTGAGTCTACCTTGTTCACCTCTCAGCTTCCCTTGAAACTTGCTTTCATCCTCCCTTAATCTGGTCAGAATTAAGTACTGTCGATCTAAAAAAGTTATCGGATTTGATTAGGCTAGAAAAAATCGGAATTAAATTCGTCTTAAACTGACATCAATATCCCTACCATCAGACTCTTCGCCGTACTACTTGGTAAACTGGAAATTCTATCCTTCATATCGAGCACTGTTTTGGCTTCAAATAATTAGTGTTCAGTGGAAAAATACCTAATGAACACGGCTCCGTTTGAACATATATACTTTAATTTATATTTTGTCATGCAGTATTCTGTTATAATGAGGGGATGCTCTTGCGGAATGTTTTTCTATGATTGGGAAGCCCCTCGTTTCTCTATGCTAATCAAAATGTGAAAATTATATTGAATCAGTAAGAGAGTTCTAACTGAATTATTTCCTTCAGAGGCCGTTTGTTATTTGCAGACATAATTTTGTAAATATTTCTGCTGTGAACCGGTTAATTGTATGTCGTCATATCTTTGACTTTTTATCATGGATCTGGTTTCACATTTCATCATGAACTACAAGATGGCGAGGTCTAGAGTTAGCCAGGTTGTTTAGTTTCTTTTAGAGTTGTCTTCAACATTTGGAACTATCTCTCAGTATTTACAGCGTTTTATGATCTGTGTCAGTCTAGTAGGCAATCTTAATTAATCCCACCAAGATTAAAAATGAAAATAGCTCTATCAAGTTATATGTTCAATGAGCTTGTGTGGATTGTGAATGTCAGTTGAGCTGGTTTTACATGAGTATTTTCATTTTTACATTTAATACAGCTCTATTCGATTTACCAAGTATCAAAACGTCTCCGAATCACGTTGAGATAAATGAGCAATCTTTCAACTTGAAATTTATGGTTGTGAAAAGTCTGCAAAATCTCTCTTGAGATTATTTTTTTTTTATTTTGATAAATGAAGTGGATATCTACTTGTGTCGCTAATTTTGTATAACCTGTAGATTTAAAGCAAAAACGATTTTATGAAATTTGTCCTTAGAATAGAGCTGGTGTTTTAAATTAGAACAGGAATGCGACCGCCTCCCTCGAGGAGGAAAGGAAATTTCCAGAAAATAAAAGATTGACGGATAATTTGTGCGAAAGTCCCTGACGACAGACTAATGGTCTTTTGATAATAGTTTTATCGCTTTATATAATCTCAAAGGGCCAAGATCAGGTCATGCAGATATTACAAGATGGCCGAGTGGTGTCCTTTATTCGTTTTATTGCATATGCTCTAAAACGATTATTTATATACTCCTTTATAATTTTTAACTATAAATGCTTAAGAAAATTTTATTCTGTTATTATAAGAAATATGCTGGACTTTACTTCAATACCTTCATAATTTATTTACAGAGCATGTACGGTACATCCTGTATTTAATTTTCCCTTTTGAATCACTAATTTGTGTTGTTACTAGATTGTGACTGTCAGGTTTAAGCCAGTTTTGCCATCAACTAGTTAATTACTAGGAATTCTATACTTGTCTCAGCTTACTGTAATAGACTATTTCTCCCTTCCAGGAAAGCCATAAAATTCATTAAAAGACTAAGAGCCTGCCATATGAAAAATCGATTTTTATAAATATTGTTACAATACTGAGCCGGTGAAAATTCGTGATATAAATTTCTAGCCTCAGTAATTTGGGATAAAACAAGAGGAATGCTTCTCTTTTGAAAATAAAACTACCATGTTGGACATTTTAATTAATTCACAATTAAAATCTGCTATTACTACTTATGTGATAAGATTGTTAAAAACAGCCTTTAGGAGGCGTCAAAAACGATAGCAATTCCTGACTGGATCAAAGAGATTTTAATTAAAGAAAATCACATAATTCATGAATTTTATACCACGTTTGTGTTCACCAATTGCACGAGGATATACGATGGAATTTTCAATTTTTGTATTCTTAAATTCTTGTGTAATTATCACCTGGTCTCACGAGAGCACAAATGTTATCGTAAAAGTCTCCTTAATGATAGGAATCCGTGATATACAGTACGCGAGGGGATTAGCGTCACGTCACAATAATATCATACCGGCCACTATGCTCCCACGAACGTACCTGACAAAGGCACGGTAGTCGTGCAGTCTGAAGATCAGAAGGAGGCTATAGTTTCCGTGCCAGTCCCTCCGCATTAAGGCGCACGCCATGTGTAATTCCCTTGCTTCCCGGAATTCAAGGAAGCGAGGTCTTGTTTTGACGCAGACAGACGACAACAGCTATGGCGAAGGCAATAATAGCACCGGTAACAGTAACTACGCGGATGTGTAATATCGCCAGGAATATCAAGGTTTAAATTATTGTAGTAGCGGAGACTTGCAAACTACCACTTGTAGTACAAGCAGTATTCCTCTCTTGAGTAATGACAGTATAACAATAGGGAAACTTTTTAGAATTCATGATTTAATGGCAGGTATAGTGAACTGCTGTCGTATGGAAAAAATGAAGAAGAAAAAATCATTAGCTTGTGTGAAATATCTTATTATGACTTTCCTGGCCAGCCTGTATTAGAGGGCTACAAATTCCGTACGTTTGCAGCGGATGAGTTTTTCACTAGCATTTCTTACCTGTCACGCTAAATGCCTTAGCACGCGAAGATGTTTTGTTTGATACTCAGTTCTCCCAGGCCATGGCGTGAAAAGGTTCCTTTAATTTCTTGTCTTATGTGAGGCCTAAATAATGCCACCAGTTAAATGTTCATCTCTCTCTCTCTCCGCCTTTTTGTAATTGTCCGATGAAACAAAATATAGCCTCTGCATCAGCCTTTGTAAATGAATTATTTCTTTGATTTACTTTTTTCTCTAGAAAGTAAAATTGATTAGAGGCTACAGAAAATTAAAGCTCATCTGCAGGTGCCATCTACGTGAACTTATCAGTGCAAGAGAAACGGGCAGTGTGCTTATATAGACGATCAATGAAATTAATTATATAAGAATTGATACTGAGGAGGCAATATTTTAAGAGCTGATGCTGTGTGTGTACCTTTTATTCTGTAATTTGAAAATGCATCGCCTCTTGTTTAAGCAATGGATATGCTATTTTATTTTATACCTTTACGACCTCTTCTTGGGTTGAAAATGCATGTTTGGTGCACGTCGACATATTTTGTTGGGTAACTACACTCTCTGGGATGCGTTTCTCTTTGTTGCATATTTTAGCATCTCTTCAGTCTTTGTTTTCCGCGTTGTTTTATTCTTTAAAACTCACTACGAAAATTGAGTATTTTATCTTTGAAAGGAGATTGAAACGATTTTTTGAAGAGAAACTAAAAACAAAATTCTCCCTCGCTCCCCTTTTTTTCCCTCACTGCATTGCTATTCCTTTCTTTCTCCATAAAAATAGACGATTCTTTTCGCTCTTTGCCTTTCTTTTCACACAAGCGGAATGACGAGAAAACGAACTGTATCAGATTGCATACTGAACTCCATTGACGGTGATTTCCTCTCATACATAATGCATGAAACATTGTATAACAAGCAACCGGAGGGTATTGCTGAGGCATTACACGTCACATACTGATCCCCGACCAACTTCTCTCGTGAGGCATGGCAAATGATGAATGCTGAAGAAGACACCATTATGACTGTTGCAGAGGTAAAAAACTCCAGCGATTTTCCACCAGACAAAGATGTAGTTGTGAAACACGAGCGCTCCCGATGCCAGCTATTTTTAGGATGAAGGCCATTATCATGGTTAACGTCACAAACCTTGATGTCAACTGAAGGGTTTCATTAGTGGGGTATACATGTTAAATATGACTTCTCTGTCTCATGCATTTAAAAAATTATGGCCAAGGTTAAAGTTTTGTACAACATGTACTGGAAAAGGAACAATAATTTCACCTGGCAGTCCTTACAAAACAAGGTCAGTAAGAGGGATATATTGATAAGGCAGCCACACATTCATGACGATCTCCCTTCATGCATTTCTATGTCGGGTCATCTAATTTTAAACCAATTTGATTGAAATGCCTTCAGCCATAGAGGAGGACTGTAACGACTTGTTAAGGACAGACGCAATAATGGAAAGGCAGACAAACAATTTCCTGTCATGCACATCTGTTTATGAGGTACTACCATTTTATCAATTTGATTGAAATTCTTTGAGCATGTAGGGTAAGCTACAATGGTAATTTAAGGTTGACAGACACACTAATGGGCTATATATATATATATATATATATATATATATATATATATATATATATATATATATATATATATATATATATATATATATATATATATATATATATATTATATATATATATATTATATATATATTGAGGGATATATTCAGTATATGTAAAATTAAACTATATATATATATATATATATATATATATATATATATATATATATATATATATATATATATATATATATTGTGTGTGTGTAAAATAATAAACTTCTTGTAGAAATTCTGACTGCTGGAAAAAGCCACTGTTAGTTAATCGTTTAATTTTTGTAGCGAATCAGAATCCCCCAATTTCAGATAACTTCCATAGCCTTATAACTCAGCACTGGTATGCATGTCGACATCTTTTCTCTCTCCTCTTATGGTCTTCATCATCTATGTCTTTTCTATTGTTTTCGCTTTAAGTCTTTGACGGTCACACGTCATCGCTATCATGGAAACTTTGTTTTCGTAGTCTTTTCAAGGCTTTTTGATTAGTCCGTCATCTTATCATCATAAATGACATACACTGAAATGCCTTGTGGATAAACTGCTTCTTCTCTTTTCCTTCCCGTACTGAAACTAAGTTCCGGAGTTCCTGGTTTCAAATCGTGTTCTTTCTAGCTTTTTTTTTTTCTTAAATCTTACATATTCGTTCTTATGCATTCAGAGTTTTAACAGTCATAACATTGGATCGTCTAAAATTTACAGGAGCTTTACATTTTTTCATAACTTTTTTTCACATTGAATTTAATTTGTCCACCTTTTTACACTGTTAATATAAACAACCATTAAACCATAACGTATCAAACAACCATTAAAGTACAACTTATAAGCTTTATTTTTTTTCTTAAAACATTGTTATTGATCAAGAAACTTCAGCCCAAGCCCTATTTCCCAAGTGATTTTCACATTTTTTTTATTAAATTCCATCTATGACATTTCGGTGCAAGTCTTAAACTTTCTTTTGTAACATGCACTTGTAAATCAGGTTCTTTCTGACGTAAAGGTTTATTTTATACGCCTTCACCGTCATTTGTAAAACCTTGGTACTTTCCAATCTTTAGCGTTTTAAGAGTACCTTTTGCGCTTATAACATTCAAATTTTGCATTAAACACTTCTCTTTACTTTCTGATTCAATACATTTTAATTATACTCATTCTAACGATTGAGAGGGAAGGGGCTCCTGTAACGGTTTAAGGGTGTATGTTTGTCGATTAGAATGTTCCATGTGCGTCTTTGATTAATTCATTCCTTTTGAAATGACCTTTTTTATTTGCATTTATATTTCCACCCAGAACAACCTTCTTTTTTCCTTAAAATTCCTGCTTACATTTTCCTCTTAACACATTATTGTCTTGTTCTTACCATTTATATGACTTCCCGGTATCTTCTTATAATGACATCATTAACATTCTTTCTTAATGAAACAGTCTTCATTATATCTCCACCTACGTCTTTTGTTCTCCCCCCTTTTCAGACTCACACTTACAGCTCGCTGCCACCTCGAGAAATCTTGCCTCGGATGGTTGATCGAATCCAGACCTCGCATCAGGCTTCTTATTCCCTTAAAAACCATGCCTCGAGTCCCTGGCGTCTTTTGGCAGTTGCTTGCTCTGGCATAAGGCATATTTAATCTAAACAAGCGTACTTCGAAGAATCTCGAACCTATCGAATCCTACATCAGCTCCTATCCTCCTCTGCATCTTGAATCCGTTATACGCCGTCTCATGCTCTAGGTGCTTCTGTCTTGATAAACCCATTCCCAGTCATAAATATATTCTGAGCCCTTCCTTTCACATTGATATTGCATGCTCTTTCCACTTTAATTTTAACCTAATAATAAAGAAGATATACGTTAAGCTGCTTTTCTTCTTATCATTACATCCACCAACTTACTCTTCCATCTAATGTATACTACTGTATTGTATAGGTTAAGCTGATTTACTCTTTTCCTATACATTTATTGTTTCTTTAGTATACGCATGACTATATTTCATTCTAAACCGTCCATATCCAATAGCCAGGGCCTTTTTGAGAACACATTACAGTACAGTATGTTCTCAATTCACATTTAGGCTACTTGAGACAGTTAAACTATACCAGCTGCAGCATTCTCTCTCTCTCTCTCTCTCTCTCTCTCTCTCTCTCTCTCTCTCTCTCTCTCTCTCTCTTGTCTTGTTTCCCATTCAGGTAGACTAGCACAATCACCTTTTCCGTCTTTCTGAACTAGGTAGGTAAATACTGATTTTTACTGGTATTTTATCTTTCCATGACAGTTACTATTGTTATATGTTGCCATTTACTCTCATTCATGTATATGTGCCTGTCAGTGTTACTCAAGTTCTTTTGCAATGACATTTTTATGTTTGCATGCATCCGATAAGTATATGTATTCATCATGACAATTAATGAAAGAATAGCATCACTAAGTAAGAAAATGAGGACAGTAAGTGTAGCCGTACCATTAAAAACATCGTGTTTATATGCCGGTTACATTATTTATAGTATTTATTCTGCTTTAGTTTCTTAAATGCGATGGGGGTAAAAATTAGGTTATGGTAAAAATGCTGCAAATAAACGCAATTACAGTACAATAAATGAAATACATCTTTTTTACTTTTTATTTACATTTTGATGTGCGATAGTTGGTATACATCACAAAATAGGTTATTTATCGTAGTTTTACAAGGTGCAAGAAAAGATTTTTATTTTTATTTTTCCCGAATATATTTTAGAGGAAAGACAGAGATTTTTGTATTTAGTTAACCTCAACCCAACCATTTTAACATATTTAGCTTTTTTTTTTATATATACATGCTACAATAAATTTGGAGTATTCATTAGATTGACACCAAAATTACTGTCCTATAACTAAAACTAATTTTACATTGAGCTATCAAATAAAAACATGTAAATGGCATATCAGACTTAGTGAGAGATCCGGTTTATAATGTATATTATAATGAGTTGTTTCATTAATGGTGTTTCAGAACCATATCTTTGTTTTCGTTTCTTTTCGAGTATCTAGATATAAAAAAATTTAGATACGTCCTGTATTCTTTTAACATTTTTTACTCTAATTTTTTATTGCGTCGGAGAAAACTAGAACTACCATGATATATGGATAAACTTTACTGCGCTGCGCCTCCGGTCTGAGTGAAAACATCATTCATCTATTTCTGATCATATTACCCTTCTCCTTGCGAGGGCAAGTTTGTAAACATCTGGATGACGCAGAAGACAACGTCGCTGCTTTATAAAACGTCTTTATGTTATAATGCATTACCTTTGTATAGTTAATCGTATGAAATACTTAACATTCTATACGTAACAGTGGGACTGTGGGTTCTGTGAAGATGTCAATTTTTTTCCCTGGTGGAATGTTTGTTTAAAGAGTCCTCAAAATAGTAGCGTGAATATTAACAATGGTATTCATTGCCAGCCAGCAAGTTAACCATACGAAACGTAGGGAAAATAAAAGTATATTTAAGACGTATTTAGAAGAAATCACTGAATTTAATACTCAGTATGAAACCTGCTTAGGAGATCAAAATTAGTTTTCTGCTGTGCGTGTTGTCAAGAAATATATCTTATTTAAACTTTAGTTATTTAAATAGTTTCATTTGCTATAAAAATAGTTTAATTTGATATAACACAGAATTTCTCCAATTGCCTCATGTTAATTATTTATATGAAGAATTACCCCACTTGTTGGTTGAAATTACATCTCAGCAATAGGTTAGATAAAACAGTCATATATTGTCAGATATTTTGATCATTGTAAACATCATCATTTCACTTACTGAGATATATCGTTGTGCATAGGAGCATAAAGAGAGAGAGAGAGAGAGAGAGAGAGAGAGAGAGAGAGAGAGAGAGAGAACTTGATTCCGTGTGCCGTATGACATCACGTTACCCTTGACCTGCACCTCTCCTTGCTTGGGTGCTCGGAAGGCCACCATGTGGCCTCATCCTCTTATCTCGCCAGTCGAACATCCCAGATGGGTTTTATGAGAATTTCTGTCATGTGGCAACTATCGACGGGGAGGGAGAGAGCGCGTGATTTCATGAATGGCGTAAAAATAATATGAAAAGATCTATTTCCGAGAGAGAGAAAGCGAGGGGGGAAATACAAGGGTCTTAGCAATACTAAGATACTTCACGTTAGAGAGAGAGAGAGAGTGGAAAATAAGATATGCATCATTGGCATGAAAAAATGCAAATGTAGAAATTCAGAATTCCTTATTTCACACAATACTATATATATATATATATATATATATATATATATATATATATATATATATATATATATATATATATATATAATATATATATATATATATATATATATATATATATATTATATATATATATGTATATATATTTACATACATACCTACATACACACACACATGTACGTTTCTCTGACAAATTTGACCTTGTCATCTCTAATTGGTGGTGTGTCAAGGTCTTTGACTCATTTAGGAAACAGGTATAGACAGTTTAGGGGTGAGTTGTGATGTAGTTTCAACTGCGTGATTTTTTCCTTTTTAAATCATAATGAGTACTGTGTTTTCTTCATTTTGATACTGCGCCACATATCTGGCGGCAAACGAGTATATAATAGACCATTGGATGGACTAAGTTTTAATTTTTAGTTTGGTATTTGGCCTTTGTCAGAACCTGTGTACGAGGGTGGGTTTTCCCCAGAGAGCTTTCCATTATTTATTTTTTTATTTTCAGATGCAGTATCAACGATTTTGGTTCTGTTTTAATTTGCTTCCTCTCCCTGTACTTTAAACATGGGCCTTTCTTCTTCGTAGTTTCCCCAAACTCTGTCATCTTGTTTTTGAGATAAGGAATTGTCGTCCAAACCTTCTCAATATCCAGTCATAGGTCTTTTCCTCACTCCTAGTAGTGAAACTCAATAATGAATAAATTTTGGCGACGTAAGAGTCCAAGATATAGGCTCGAGGCTTGTTTGTAGGTAGATGCCTCTGTCAAGTTCTTTATGTTACAGAGGTCACGTTGCTGATTGTTACAATGATGATACTGGGGACAGTGAACATACAGGGTGCTGTACTGAACTTGTAGTTGCAGGCTAGCCTCACTGTGGCTGGTTGATATCACGATTTATTTGGTCTGTTTAATGTTGATAGCTTTACCAGGCGCAGCATGTTCATAAGGTCTTCAGCTGAAGAATCATAAACATCTATGTAATTACTGTTGAACTCTTAACCTTTGTAGGTTCAGGCAGTTTATGATGCCTTCTTATTTCTTATTTTACTTCTGTTTATAACGGCTGTATTCGCAGCCTGTTATTTTCAATTTTTTGCCCATGCTTGAGACTTTACTATTATAGTCTTTGTATAGGCCTTGATTATTCCGTTTAGTATTTGCTAACGTTAGCTGAAACCATAGCAACCGTTAAGTAAATATCGGCTTCAGTACGACAGCTCTTGAAGATTAAGGCATATGCTTTTTGTTTGGATTATTGTTACATTATTGTAGGCTGTCTCATCTTCAAATAAATGTTATAGGTATCCCTTCTCTTGCAAATTATTGCTTGGCAACCATGCTTATTTGGTAACATGACTCAAATTTGTAAAAGTTAGTCCAATTTCATTCAAATTTAATAAAGTAGGCTACTTGAAAATATAACAAAGTGGGTCACTTGGAAAATCTTTACACTGCATTTGCATATTATATATATATATATATATATATATATATATATATATATATATATATATATATATATATATATACACACACATGTAATTATATATATGTATATGTTTGTTTATATATATGTATGTATATATGTAAATGTAAAATATATGGTATTTTGTAAATGATAGCTATGATCTGTTACCACATGTTGATATTGAAAATGTTTATAATTTATGATAAGCAGATTATGCTCCAGAAAGCTTCAGAGAGATTACTATATATTTCGTATGTTATATACAATTTCATATAAAAACATGCAGATAAGGATTTGGCTACCATCATGTAACTAGTGTACCATGAAGTTCGGCATCTCTGGTTGACTGTTTTTTTTTTATTATTTCTGTGTACTTTACTACACTGTTCACACTGACATTGTATATTGTTTCTATTGTTAAGAAATAATTCGTGAATAAAAACCACTTATTCGTAATCAACACGGTCATCCATATCTGAGTTTGCGTGCATTTTGCGCAAAAAAAACGCATGTATTTCCTTATCTACCAGTATTCAGAAATGCACCCCCAACTACCCATACCCCTACTATACTCCTACTTCATTCTCCCAAGTCAAGCGCGTGCCAAGTACATACCCGCTCGCCTCTCACCCACCAGAAGCCACCCACCCGTGGGCTGACAGCGTGTGACCGCTATTTTAACTTCACCAGTAGCATTATATGAGAAGGTTACGGTGACACTCGGGGGCTTTGGGGAATGTGTAGATGCCAGGGAAATACTTTTCCTCGCCGCGAGCGCCTGTAATATAATGCCCAGGTCGCTTTATGGGACGGACGGGCCATGCGGGACTACCACCACCACCACCACCCCAACAGCAGCAGCAGCTCTCTCCCGTGTTTATTAATATACTTTCGGGCTCTTGCTTGTGTTCGTGCGGGGCTTCAGAAGCTGCGCTTGAAGCCCTTGGTTTAGGGTTTGGAGCCGTTTGTAGGGTCTGTGTATTAAAAGTGTCTGTGCTTTGCTTGTCTGATTTTTATGCGTCTGCGCATTATGTATGTATGTATGTATATATACTATATATATACAGTATGTATATATATATGCAGTATGTATATATATATATATATATATATATATATATATATATATATATATATATATATATATATATATATATATATATATATATATATATATATATATATATATATATATATATATATATATATATTTATTTATTTATTTATTTATTAGGGAAATAAACATGTGCATTTGTATTCTGATACATCTGCTTGCACGTACATAAACCATTAGCGAATCTATTAGCATGGTGTCGAACCCCTTTACACACCAACATTTACCTCTAGTTTTACCCACATCTATGTGGTGGTTTATAGATCTTCCTCTTCCAGTCCTTCATAACTCTTCCTACTCTTAAACTCTTATCAACTTAACAACGTCCATTCTTTCCTCATGACTATGCCATTTATCCTTTCACTCATACAAACCTTTTTCGACTATTGTGCATCTCAATCTTTCTTGTCCTTTCAGTTTTTCATATGTCATTTATACTAATGTACAGTATAGTAGACAACTTTATCATTTTTATATTTCATTCACATTCATCATCCACACTTTTCTTCCATTAAGTCTTCAACAGACACTTAGATCTCTCCCAAAGTCTTTTGCTCATACCAAGCCACCTTGCCTGTCTTGAGTCATGTGTTCTAGACTCACCTACATTCGCTTATCCTCTCATCATCAGTGTCCAAATGCATATGGTCTGTAATAATGCATAACTTAGCAAACTCATTTCCTCATCATTGTAGCTTTCCTTAATATATTTTTGAATATTCTTGTTAGGAAAACGTATTTATGAATGAGGACTCTATGATTATAAAGGCTTTAGATAAAGCAGGCCTTTAATGCCCACTCACTGCATTATTCCCGACAAATCTCAATTAAAAGAAAAGTGGTGAAAAGGAGACGAAATAACCAGGCTTTAGCAGTAATCCTTTCATTACAGGATGGCTTTTACAGCGAGTCCTTTTTTCCATTATGGGATGGGGTTACGAAATCCTCTTGAACTCTCGGCGCGGCCTTGCAACTGATCTTGTTTGCAATATCTCCCGTAATCTCTCAGTAATCCCCTCTAACGGTGCATTTTGTCAAAGGGGATTCTCGTCACCACCTTCCACCCCTTCTCGCCTAGGTGCTATTTTAGACACCGGGCCGTTTATTAGTTTTTATAGTGTGCCTCTCTCCATTCCGGTGTACCTTCCGTCTGTTTTTGCTTTCTTTTATTATCCCCTGGCTTTTTGCTTACTGTCGGTTGCTTGTATTTTCAGGTGTCCATTTTTTTTTTTTTGTCAACCCATGTAACGTACCGTTTTTTACTTATCGAGCAAAACACTCACGTGAATACCAGCCATCCTCGCACACACACACAAATATATATATATATATATATATATATATATATATATATATATATATATATATATATATATATATATATATATATATATATATATATATATATATATATATATATATATATATATATATATATATATATATATATATATATATAAGAAGCTTAGGTTATGATGGAATCATTGCAGAAATGGTTCTTACTTGAAGCTGAAGTGACACCTCGTATACTAACCAGACTTTTACAGAATAAGGAATAAGGAAACTAAGCCTAATGATTGTAAACTGGAAGCCATAGCTAAGGTACCAAAGAAGGTGATCTTAATGAATGTAGTAACTATAAAGGCATTGCACTTACATTAGCTATAAGGAATATATTTATTATTCTTATTCTCAGTAGGTTGGAGAAAGATACTTATAAAACTAAGAGGTGAAGAAGCTTGTTTTAAAAAAGAAAGGATTTGCTCAAATCAAATATTTGTGGTATGACATACTTTGCAGCAGTATATGAAATTTAAAAATTCCCTTCTGATGGATTTTGTTGATTACAAGAAGATAATATAATGTTGTCATAGACAATAATTATGGAAGATCTTGCGTCACTATAGCATTCCCATTATGTATGTAGAGCGTATTAATATTATCCATGAACGAAGCAGCTGCAAATTAATGTTGATGGGATATCGTCAAGTAAGTTTGCAGTAAATATTGGGATGCTGCAAGGGAATGTTATTTCATCTTTGTTTTTGCCTTCTCACAGTGAAAAAAAAGTAGTTGAAAATGTAAGAGAAGGACTGAAGTGACAATAGAGACTAGAGTGGCCGAATTTCAGAGGCTCGATGCATCACGAGATATAGGTCGTTGTGAAGATGATGATGATGATCATCTTGCGGACATACAACCTTGAACATGCACTGGACAGCACGTCGGACTAGTAGCCTCATTTCAGTCATACTTGCTGAAAGCTGTAAAGGTGGGGCTAGGGTATATGGTTATATATATATATATATATATATATATATATATATATATATATATATATATATATATATATATATATATATATATATATTTACTGTATATATATCTTATCAGCTGTTTTCATAAATATCTTCATGTGCATACTAATCCCACAGGATAGAACATTATCTACTGTACATGCATTATATCCTACAGCTGCTTGCATATCCACAGTCGCACCTGAGTGCTCATCTTGGCCTATTTGTCTTAGTTGTTTGTTAGAGACGTTCTGTCAGCTTCTTTACATCGAGGCTCTTTCACTTCATTATATTGATATTTTTTCTCTTCCTCATATTCTTTTTATTCTTTCTCTTCCTCATATTCTCTTCAACTTTATTATAGCACAGTTCTTGGGTTTCGCCTCCAGTTGCTTGAAGTGTTCTGTGCTTAGATAAGGGCCGCTACGATTTAGTGATTTGCTTCTTAAATGTTGAATAATTCTTTTTTAGGAGAGAGAGAGAGAGAGAGAGAGAGAGAGAGAGAGAGAGAGAGAGGAGAGAGAGAGAGAGAGAGAGAGAGAGAGAGGACTTGGTAGTTTATTTCACTGAGAAAGAAACGGAGAATGTATAGGGATTGATTTTATTATAAGTATTTATTTTACAATGAAATAATAGTTTTGTCAGATTGCGTACATGCACATGGGGTGTGTTTGTGAGAGTGAGAGAGGGTGGTGGGAAGGGGAAGGGTCTTTGCTGTATGTATTTTATTATTGAAAAGAACGTCTGTGCAAGGGAGATGAAGATATAATGCGCTTGTCTATCATGTACGCCTTTGTTAGTACAGATTTGATACATTTTCATTTTGAAACTTTCTTCCTTCTCCCTTCCCTTGCCACATCTTTCTATCCACTTTGTTTTTTTAAATCCCATTTTTCTCTGTTTTCTGCGTCTTGCATAGCCATGCTTATATCAGTCTGGGAAGGTGGTGGGTGTCTCTTCACGGGTGTGTTCGGCGCCAGAGACGCCAGGGAGCCAATTTTTCAAGGTTTTATGCTGCACAGTTGTTTAGTTTTACGCCAGTTTTGGGGGGTATCAGAAGATGTATGAGCTCTTACTCACATTGTACGTTAGTCGTAAGAAGATATAAATATAAAAATATATTACATATTTATGCATATATACTGAATATATATATATATATATATATATATATATATATATATATATATATATATATATATATATATATATATATATATATATATATTATATATTATCTAAGATATATACATAATATATATTGCTGTTTCATTGTTAATTTACTTTCTTTTTATTATTTTCTGTATGTAACGTATGTATGTAAAAGTATGTATCAAACAGTTCAGATGATTTCTTGTAACGATTAAATACTAATAGTCAAACAGTAGTATTTCCCATTGTACTCAGTGATAATGACTATAGATAATGCTGTTTCATTATCTAATTTATTAAATTGATTTTTCATTACTTGTAGTTTAACGATGAGAAAAAGTAGAAATTGTACAGAAAATTTTTCGTAATGATTAAATACTAATAGTCAAACAGCAGTATTTCCCATTGTACTCAGTGGTAATGACTATAGGGTACAACTTATGTCTCATTATCTAATATTTAAATTGATTCATTTGATTTCCTGTAGTTTATGTAATAAAGGAAAATTGTACAGAAAAAAATTATTCCGTGACTGATATAAAATATATGAATATTGTCATATGTTCTATATGTTACCCATGCTTGGGAAAATTTTTTATATATATATATATATATATATATATATATATATATATATATATATACTATATATATACACACATATACACACACATATATATATATATATATATATATATATATATATATATATATATATATATATATATATATATGAGGGGCAACTGAGATATGTATATACCTTCATGGAGTAACATTTCAATCATTTACTGAGTACCAGGCCCGCTGGTACTTGATAAATGGTACCTGGATTAGGGCCCTGACCTCAGGGTATGAGTAGCTGTTGCCTTGCAGAGGCCTTATTTATAGCTAGATCCACAAACAGAATTTGTGACCTTGCTACGAAGGAGCACCAAAAGTCATTGGTGGTGGGATGATGGATAAGGTTAAGGCGTTAAGTGCTTAGTTTTCTCAGCTTCAACTGACGTAGATGACCTTGGTTAAAAACCAAAAGGCATTAGCCTTTGTCATCTACAAACTGTATGCTACAAGGAAGTGGCTATCCTTGAGTAAATTTAGTCGATGAATCCTCTATTGATTTTGCCATAAAAATGAAGAGGCATAATTAGAACTTGCCCTCATTCCCAAGCATGTAATAAGGTTCTGAGAATCTTTGGTTTATAAACACTAAGTTGAAAATAGGAGATTGGAACGTAAGAACTGTGAATCAAATTGGAAAGATGGATCAGGTAGAAAATTAATTAAATTGATAAGGACTGTATATCATGTTTGTTTATAAATCAATGTTGCAAAACAGTGGAAACAAATATTGGAAGGCGTTATTGTATATGTTTATTCAGGAAGAGAATATGTAATTGGTGAAGGAAATGTATGATCTAAATGCCAAATGCAGAAAAGGCACTGACTGACTGGGGGGCTTTGAGCAGTAGGTTACTGTTGGCAAGAGTCAAAAACAAATTAATATAACAAAAATTTGATCTGATAGAGCAAAGCTTCTTGAAGGTGAATACCAAGAGTTTTTTACAATTAAATGTTAAAATAGTTTTGCAGTTTTAGAAATAATATTCGAGGAGCAGGAGGCAATCAGTGAGGATTGATTTAACATCAAGAATGGATGCCACTCTGTTGTAAAAGAAGTTATGGGATATGAGATAACAAGATAGAAATCTTGGATATCGGGGAAGTGGAACGCAATGAAGAACAGATAAAACGCAGAAGGTACATATAGATAAGTTCCAGAGTAGAGATGAAGGACACAAAATAGAATTGACTAATTACTCAAGTCTAGATAGTTAAATTGAACGAGGATCAAGAAGAGATAAATGACAATATTTGTACAAGCAGGCCAAGGACGTAGAAAGATATGTATCCCGGGAGAGGCATTGCTGCTAGGGTAGCCAACAGAACTGATAATGGGAGTTCCAAAAACAAAAAGATTAAAATGGAAATACCTCGAAAAGGGAGGAATGGATCAATATTGACATGAGAAAAAAAATGACAACGCATGAGGGAAGATTTTTGACATCATGAATAAGAGCTATAAGAGGGACAATTGAATGGTATACAATGCAGAGATTTTGAGGTGGAATTATTAATAGAGATGGAAAATATCAGTTTAGGATGGAAGCACAGCAGAGATGATTTTTGGGTGAAACTGAAATGGCACGTCGTATACTAACCAGACTGTTTTGCAGAATGTAGAATGAAGAAGCCAAGCATAAGGACTGAAAATTGAAAGTCATGGTTAAACTTAGGATCTGGAAGTCATATATAACATACCAAAGAAAGGTGATCTGACTAGGGTGGTAACTTTAGAGGCATTGCACTTAATGTTTATTCAGTATGCTTATTCTCAGTAGAAAGAAAGAGATGAAAAAACTTAGACATGTACAAAATAGTGTAACAAAAGTTATGGGTTGCACGGATCCATTATTTGTATTATGACATAGTGTAGCAGCATGTGGAAGTTAAAAATCCCCTCCTGTCGTTTTTATGTTGAAAAAAGTCGTCGGAGATAGGAGAGAAGGTTTAGAATGGAGTATGATAGGAACGTGACAGACTTAGATTTTGCAGATGCTGCTGTTTTAACCATGAAATACACCACCCATTCAAGATCTTGCAGAGACCGTTATATCTAGAATTGAATGCACAAAGGGCAATATATTTAGAAAGATTGTTCAAATATTTAGAACCTAAGATTCTAGCACAAAAAAGTTAAATCAGACAGAAGTGACATCAGATAAAAAAACAGTAATTATTGTGGTATAAACTCTGTATTGAACACTGATTTCAATAATGCTTGATTTCGAAGAATATCAGTTCAGAGTTTGAAGGTAAAGGAATGAAAGACTCCTGGTATTTGGGAGGGGCTTGGACGTGGCAACCACACACCCTTGATTCCAAATGAACAGACTGTGGATGCTGATATTTGAAATTTTGGGAGATAATTCGCAAAATCATGCACTGGTCCTGTTATGGCGTCGGGGTCCAATGATTATATGCAGCCAATATGTACAGAAAATTCATGTTATTTGTGTAATATAAAAAATACCCTAATGGCTGTCAAATTCAGGTTCAGTAGTTGTAAATGGAGCTTGTTGTTACCTTACCTTTGGAAGGTCAAATAGGATATCTTTTGGAGATGGTTTATAAAAGGTGTTTGTAGCACCATTGGCCCCAGCTGAATTTTACTATTGTTTCTCAGTTCCACATTTAATCTTGTTTAAATCTCTATCTTCCTGTAAGGATCTACTGGAATGTCCAAAAGCACCTGTGCTGACATCCAGATGGGACAACAAGTATTTGAAAAAATTAGACAGTTAGTAGGAAAAAAAAAATCTGTGACCATGATGGGTGGGGCTTGCAGAACGTCTAACAACATTGATTTCAATAAGGATAGGTTTTTTCAGATTTGAAAAAAAAAAAAACACCTTATGGGAGTTTAATAGACTGTGGATGCAGATAATGCATGCACTAGTCCTTGCAGTGCAGGCAATGGTAACACTACTGGCTGTCAAATGTTCAAGGTCAAATTATCTTTTGGACAGTGTTACTGTGTTTGGCAAAATGAGTCATTGATTGAGATTTGAGTTACTAGTCTTATAGAAAGTCTGGTATCAAGTTTTTAGCAGCTATTGAGGTTTAAATATGTGTGCAAAATGTTCAGAATTATCAAGTACAACTAAAGGTTGAGATCAGTTACTAGTGTTAAGCTGGCTTCGTAGTAAACCTGTTGTACTCACGAAACTATTCTTTATTGTCTGGTTAGGATCTTAGGACTTCATCATACTTCTTGGTCGGCCAATATACTCCTGAAGCTACTCGTTTCTTGGTCATGGTACTTCTTGGTTGGTCTATCTGAGTCGTGAAAGTTTCACAACACTTTGTAGTTTGTTCAAAACTTTCGTGTAACTGTACCGTGAATTGGCGATGTGATTTAGTCGTATGTCAGCCGTGAAGTGGTCAGCAGTGATCAGATTTACCTTGAGTATAATTTTTCTTAGTTGAGATGTCTCTAGCACCACCAGCTCATGAAATACTATGGACTTGTTACAAAAAGCGCAAATGGAGCTATACATATACGTGAGTCCAAGTGATTCAGTACCACTGAATCCACGAAAAGTAAGACAATTCACTAGTAAAAACAACAGAATGCAACATGTAACTCGGTTTCTTTCATGTTAAGTCAGTAATTTTTTTGTTTTGTGACCGTGACGGGCGTTATCCCTGAAGAACATCAGAGTTCGAGGCTTGCTAGAAATACCATCAACAGTAGCTTTGTTGCTGGTTAACAAACTTAATGTGATTAAGTGCTCAGCCTCAAGTTCCTGTTATGGAATCTACAAATACAAGCATTATGGTAAACCATGTCAAAGGCTGGTCTGCGATGTAATTAGTCAGTTGTAAAGGTCATCCTAAATCCTTGTTGGCATCCTGGATACATACTGGCTGTCAGGAATATAGTACCTATATTCAAATTAATTATATAGTGAATTAAAGATGACCTTTTCAGTAATCTTATAGAGTATGTACTGTACTATATGAATACCGTCAGTGCACCTCACATGGTGCACTGTTGGGATTATTAAAGGGTGTTTGCTGCGTCACTTCGGCCCCTAGCTGCGTCCACTCTTTAGCTTTGTAGTTTACCTCATTTCCTGCCTCGTTTCTTCTTTCTTATTGCTCACCTTCCGTAACTATCACTTCTTTGTATAGCCGTGAGGTTTTCTCCCAGTTCCACCTTTCGATCCGTCTAAGTCATCTTTATTTTATGGGTCTTCTTGATTTCCAACAATTCCAACTCCCCGGCGCTGAATGGTAAAAAGTGCCCAGTGCTCGGCCCGTTGGCAATATGACCTCGTTCTGATACTCAGGATGCTGGTTCGAATCCTGCTATGGACATCAGAATCCTTTTTATTCTTGCCTCTGGACCTAAGGCTTTGTAATGACAAGCGCCTCCAAAAAGTGGTTACAATTAAATTCGTATCTGGTAAAAAATGACCAGTAGATTCTATACACACACACACACACACACACACACACACACACACACACACATATATATATATATATATATATATATATATATATATATATATATATATATATATATATATATATATATATATATATATATTCAAAACTTGTATTCGTAAACTTTACAGAAAATATAAAAAGAAAAGCAGTTAAGGTCCTTTGGAAATTTAGTTTTCCAGGAGCGCATTGACGATGTAATTAGCGAAATCTCATGATTATGTAAAATCCAAATAGTATTCATTCTGGGAAGATTATAGCGACGCATGAGTACTGGGAGCTAATTTCCTCCCTTTGACTCTGTTTATGGAGCTAATTAGCTGAGGTTCCGCACACGTTCAGATTCTTTCAGTTCTTCTTTTGTGAATTTTAGCCTTCAAGAAGAGGGAGATCCAGTGAAGTTGTGTAATTTAGTTTAGGCATTATTAGAACTATATTAAAGGGTTTCAATATACCAGTTGGTGAATTTAGAAAATCACTGATAATTGAACAAATACAAATAATGATAAAGATAATAGTGATAATGGCAATACTACTGCTACCAATAATAACTTTATCATAATATGAGCAGTAATGCTTTTGAGATGATTGCACCATGCTTTACAAAAAAGTATAATTGCTCCGGCAGCTTCGCTGCAGGTATTTAAATTTTATCGTGTAATGTGAGAGATGACGATTTTTCATTAACCTCTGAGAAAAAAACTTCGTCATTACTCAAACTTTAACGTGACGCGATTGTAAAAGATCGACGCTGACATGAAGGAAATTATTGATGAAGTGACTTTAGTGTGCTGTGGTAATGTAGAGAATAGCGCATGACAGAGATAATAGATCAGAGTATTTATTGTGTGGTCTAGTCATGTAGAGAGAACGAGAATGGATACATTTGAGGAAACTATGCCTAATTTGGGAGGCTCCTGAGTGGAGGGGTGACGCCGAGTGCTTTGTGCTGTAGTAATAGGAAGAAAAGATCATAATTCCGAGAAGTACCAGCATTCATTGAATACTGCTATCATTTCTCCGAATTCACCGATCCTTTTATTGCAGGGAAAAAAAATTGTGGGAGAGCAATTTCATCTCTGATGTTTACTCACTCATTGGCTTCAAAGCGAAATAACAGATTTATCTCATTCCAGTCTGCTTTTGTTTTCGTTGAGCTTTTCATTTTAGTTTTTTGCATTTTTTTTTTTTGTTATATAATAATTTTTCATAATTTTCAGCATACAGTAATTATGGATTTTCTCGCTGCTCTTGGTTGAGAGCAAAACAAGAACCCCCAATCTCTCTCTCTCTCTCTCTCTCTCTCTCTCTCTCTCTCTCTCTCTCTCTCTCTCTCTCTCTCTCTCTCTCTCTCTTTAACAAGCTTGTTGACGTAAGGGACATATCAATCCAAGGGGACCCGTCTAAAAATGATTTCCATTACTGCCTGTTTACGCCATTAGAATTCAATAAGTTTATCTCTCCCCCTTTTGATGCCATGCGACAAGGTTGATAGAGTGAGTGGGTGAGAGAGCGAGTGAGAAGTGAGGAATGAGAGTGAGCTACTGAGAGAGGTGGTGGGGTGCTATTTTCCCCTCTGCTCAGAGTTACGTAAACTGTGAAAATGCTTGCGTCAGCTGATCTCTTAAAAGTGGTACGTGCTTGCAGTCTACCCTTTAGCCTTCCTTCATTCACATATTAGTCATAATGTTTGAAAATTTTTCAGAAAAAGAAACTAGGGAGGGAAGACTTCTACTAATATTATCAAGCTCTTATTATTAGTTAGTTCCTGATTAACACTTCCTTTTTTTCAGTCTCTCTCATCCACCGTTAAATTAATCTTAAAGTGTATATAAGTAAACACTTTTTGCACACATTATATATATATATATACATATATATATATATATATATATACACACACATATATATATATATGTGTGTGTGTGTGTGTGTGTGTGTTGTGTGGTTAGTATGCCAATTTTACTTAGGGTGTTTTTTTAAATTTTAAATATCAAGCTATAAATAAAGGACCCATCAAAATCGAATTCACTTTCATTGGGAATAAATTAGCTAATTCCTTTTGAAACCTGGTCAGGTAATTTATTCCCCAGATAAGTGAATTTGATATTAATAGGCTCTGGCTTAATATTTTAGAGCATATGTGTGTGTGTGTATACAGTGTGTATATGTATGAATATACATACATACATACATACATACATACATACATACATACATACATACAATATGTGTGTGAGTGCGTGTCTGTAAAACATTCATCCCAATTTTGGTAATGAGGGTTAGCTTTAGAGATAAAAGAAAACACATTTGTCACTGGCACATAAATAACTTAACAGTTGACTCATTAAGGAATCCCGTGTGCGAAAACATTCACAGTAGTAAGCTATTTACTCACGTACACTCGAGAATTCTCGTGAACATTATGTGCATTACTAGATATTTAAGTAGATTTATTTTATCGTATAATTCACGAGTTCACGTATATTTGCGTTTATTTATACTTGTGCAAGTTTTAGTAGTTTTCACTTATTCACTCTTATAGATAGATAAAGATGACAGTCAGGTAGAGCAATTATTGTAAAACTAAGATTCTTGGCTTCTCCCATTATCGCTAATACCTTCTTTACAGGTGGAAATTCGTCTCTCCTCGTCATAATTAACCTTGACAGATGATTCTGACAGGGAGAACAAGAAAGCCTTTGAAAATGAGAGAGAGAGAGAGAGAGAGAGAGAGAGAGAGAGAGAGAGAGACTGGGTTTAATACGTATAATGCAATATGAATGAGAGAAATTCATTAAGAGAATTTTAGTTAGACGACAGTTTTAAATGAGAAGAAACAGAGAGAATAGGAGAGGATGATTGACAGAAAGAAATTAAGTGGAGCAATCGCTACTTGTGATCAAAGTCGTCCAATTTCTTTTGACACTTGTTGATGAAGAGGCTCGATCTGCTCGCGCACGTTTTATTCACGTCTCAGTGGAGTGTCTATTTTTCGGGAGTTAAGGGATGACTGACAATAAGTCTTTCATTTGGGTCTTTCCATGTGTTGTGCAGTTGTGAAATCATTCGTGCTTTTATATTATTATTATTATTATTATTATTATTATTATTATTATTATTATTATTATTATTATTAATTATTATTATTATTATTATTTTATGACGCGACTGAAAGTTTTTAATTGGAGGAATAAGTGGTTATAAAAAGTAACTTAATGCACACACATCACAAACAAGTTGAATGCAAGTCAAAGACTAATTGGTAGTGCTAACCAGTGCTTCATATGATTATCAAGCTTTTGTCAAATAGTTTCTTCTTCACTTTGACTTGTTTTCAACCTGTTCGTTGACGTACCCTTAGTCAATCTTTCAATCAGTATCTGCTTTATATTCATAGGTTCCAATGTCACCCTGCCCAGTACCATAGAGCATTAATCCCCTGTGCTGTCAAGTCGTAGAAAAGAAGAATTATTAGGAATGCTGATACACTCAAAGTTTCAAGAGAAGGTGAAACTTTTTAGTGTTATGCACCATTGCCTTAACTTTTTTCCTTTCTTATAAACCTAGAATGTATGTACATACGTATGTTTTGTTGATTTATTTCCATTTATATTAAGTCTCCCATGATATACTTCAATCTTTCTTTGCCGTAGGATATTTTATTCTTTGGAAATTTGTTTAGCGTGCTTTTTTAGTTTATCCATTCAAATGCAATTTCCATTTGAATGATATTAATAATAATGTTTTCGCTTGCAGCTGTCCAAGCTCGTGAATGTACCTAATTTACTTTTTAAGAGCTCTCATTAATTAGTGGTACAGTCATTCAGGGTTACATCAATTTCTTTGGCCAGAAATAGGTTGATAGAGGTTATAATAGTCTGTGATTATAGAAACCGAGAGGCAATTAAATGTTGCAATGCGTTCCTCTAATGCCCTTTACAGACTACTTCTTAGATTTTTTGAAAAATAGGTTATTAATGAACAAGGTTAATTTACGCGTTTTATTTAAAGACAGAAGATATTGTTTGAAGATGTTCACTTTGGCAGTTCTATTGAACCGTGTGTTGACGGATATTGTATTATCCCTGGAATGAAACGTAAATTATATATTTTTCGTTTGTAGTAAGACAACAGAAAAGTTAGCTGATAAAGAAGGAATAAATTCATTTTGCCCGAACTGTGTTATGTGTCTATTCTTGTAGAAGGTTTGACGTTGCAAGATGATATTTTCAGACAACAAAGTGCACTTCTGTTGGCAGTTGCACATCGTTTATGCGCTATCAGTAAAACAGGGGTTAGGAGTTGAGGCATGCATGACATGTTGATTATAATGCAGACTACTCTTGAGCTCTAAGTGATATCTGCTATAATGTGTTGAAAATCTTAGAGAGTCAGATGGTTGGCTTTCTAATATTGTGTGTGTA